>NW_027142420.1:2866752-2896752 GCF_026170545.1 Melanerpes formicivorus | reverse complement strand
TGGGGCTTTGGGGCTTTTATGTTTGTTTTGGTTTTTTCTTTGGTGGTTTGCTTTGGTTTGGCCTCTTTGGGGTTTTGGAGTTTGGTTGGTTGGTTTGGATTGGTTTCTTTGGGGTTTTGGTTTTGTATTTGGTTGGTTGGTTTGGTTGGGGTTATTTAGGGGTTTTTGTTTGTTTGGGGGGGGTTGTTTGGTTTGGTTGGGGACTTGGGAGGGTTTTGTTTGTTTTGTTTAGATGGCTGGGTTGGTTTGGGTTTGGGTTTTTTTTGTTTGCTTTGGGGTTTTTTGGTTGGTTTCATTTGGTTGGTTGGTTTCATTTGGTTGGGATTTGGGGGCTTGTTTTGGTTTTTTGCTTAGTTGGTTGGTTTGATTTGGTTGGAGTTTGTTTGGTTGGCTTGGTTGGTTAGTTTGGTTGGGGTTTGGAGGGTTTTTGTTTGTTTGGGGTGTTTGTTTCTTGGTTTCGTTTGGTTGGTTTGGGGGTTGGGTTTTTTTTTGTTTCTTTTGGGGTTTTGTTGGTTGGATTGGGGGTTTTGGGGTTTTTTTCTTTGGTTGGTTTGTTTTGGTTTGGCTGGGGGTTTTGTTTTGGGTTTGGTTTGATTTGGTTTGGCTGGGGGTTTTGTTTTGGGGTTTGGTTTGATTTGGTTTGGTTTGGTTGGGGGTTTTGGTTTGGGGTTTGATTTGGTTTGTCTGGGGGGTTTTCTTTTGGGGTTTGGTTTGGTTTGATTTGGTTTGGTTGTGGGTTTTGGTTTGGGTTTTTTCTTTGGTTGGTTTGGTTGGGTTTGTTGGTTGGTTGGGTTGCGATTTGGGTGAGCTTTTTATTTGTTTGGGTTTTTTCTGTTGATTTGTTTGGTTGGCTTGTTTGTGGGTTTTGTGGGTTTGTTGTTGGGTTTTGTTTGTTTTGCTTAGTTGCTTTTGGGTTTTTTTTTTCCACAAACAAAACTTCTCTCAAAGTATCTAATTGTGTACACAGCACTTGGCTGATCACAAGTATCTCCAATAAATAGCCTTGCATGTATTATTCAAGAGATGCAATATCTTTACCTTCCCTGCACAAAGGTCAAACCCAGAAAGCAAAGCATTCTCTCTTCTGTTTTTATCACTTTATTTTAACAAGCTCATCAGTACTTAGCTACAGTGCTGAGGAAAAAAAATATGTAGATTTCCCCCCCTCCTTGAAGCTGTTTGATGTGTTACTATCTTGCTTTAACCTATTTTTTATGCCTTCAATTCCTTCCTGAAAGACCTCTGTTTGGCACAGTATGGAATCTTCTAGCAAACTGCATTTGCTCTAGCTTGCAGTCTGTTATGGCCATAGCTGACACACATCTGGATCTCCAAGAAAAGAAACAGAACAGAAAAAAAACAAACCTATCTAAATAGTCTCCTGATGAGGTGACAGTCAAGACTTAAGTTCTGTGAAGCAATCATTAAACTGCCCCAAACTGACAGCTTTTCACAAACACACCAGCCTTTGCTTTTGAAACTTGTCACCGAGACTAAAAATGGACAGAAGAGTTTAGCTAAGAGCCCTTAATGAGAGCAGCAAAAGAGGAGAATCATAGAACTGTTAAGGTTGGAAGGGACCTCAAGGATCATTCAGTTCCAACCCCCCTCTGCCATGGGAGGGGACACCACACACTACAGCAGGTTGCTCACAGCCACATCCAGCCTGGCTGCAAACACCTCCAGGCAGGAGGCTTCCACCACCTCCCTGGCAACCTGTGCCAATGTCTCACCACCCTCATGGGGAAGAACTTCTTCCTGACATCCAATCTGAATCTACTCACTTCTAGTTTTGCTCCATTCCCCCCAGTCCTATCACTCCCTGACACCCTCCCCAGCTTTCTTGCATCCCCCTTCAGATACTGGAAGGCCACAATTAGGTCTCCTTGGAATATCACAGTATCACAGTATCACTTAGGTTGGAAAGGACCTCGAGGATCATCAAGTCCAACCTATCAACACAGACCCCATGCCTAGACCATGGCACCAAGTGCCACGTCCAATCTCCTCTTGAACGCCTCCAGGGTTGATGACTCAACCACCTCCCTGGGCAATGATGAATGACTCGCTCGGTGAAGAACTTCCTCCTCACCTCTAGTCTAAACCTCCCCTGGCGCAGCTTGAGACTGAACAACCCCAACTCCCTCAGTCTGTCCTCATAGGAGAGGTGCTCCAGCCCTCTGATCATCCTTGTGGCCCTTCTCTGGACACCTTCCAGCACCTCCAGATCCTTCCTGTAATAGAGGCTCCAGAACTGGACGCAGTACTGCAGTTGTGGTCTCACCAGGGCAGAGTGAATACTGAAGAAGTTCCTTGATAATAAACCTGTGGATCACCAGAGATCTCCAAATCCAGCAAAATCTTTGCTAGCATGATAAGGCTGCATCCATTATCCACTTCTAGTTTGGTCAAGAGATGTTTTGGTTTCAACAGATATGTTTGGTTTTCTTTGCAGAGTCCTAAACCATAATTGCTCCATCTTCCATCTTCTTTGGAGCAAGCACAGTATTCCAAAGACACTGGGAAGAGATTATAAGCTCTTAGGGGGTTATTCACCCTGTGAAGTACTGGTCCCAGATGTTGGAGATTTGAATCATAGAATTGTTAGGGTTTGAAGGAACCTCAAGGGTCAGCCAGTTCCAACCCCCCTGCCATGGGCAGGGACACCTTTCACTAGATCAGGTTGCTCACAGCCACATCCAGCCTGGCTGCAAACACCTCCAGGGATAAGGCTTCCACCACCTTCCTGGGCAACCTGTGCCAGTCTCTCACCACCCTCATGGGGAAGAACTTCTAACATCCAATCTGAATCTACCCACTCCTAGGTTTGTTCAATTCCCCTTATTCCTATCACTCTTTGAACTTTCTCCTCTGTAAATTTGGTGAGGATGGGGTCCACATCACCTCACATCTCCAAGATTATGACAGATATAAGGAATATAATGAATATATGGGATATAAGGAATTCTGGAGGGTGTGTGTATAATGTTCTCAGTCAATTCATACTGCCTCTGTCCTGTTTTCATGCAGAGGTAAATGAAGGTGTTTCATTCATTAAGGAAGTCTACAATGACCTGATCTCTCACTTGCCATTTTAATTGTTTCTAAGTCCATATAACATTCAACTTCCTCAAGCCATGGAACCTGAGGAGGCAGCTGTGGACAGGTTTATTTTTTGTAACAGGATTCTGGGCAAAGATGAAGAGGATCTGAGATCCCATTCACAGTATTCATTTAAGCATTCTTTCTTAAAGAGCTTTCTGACATCCCTTCATTTATATAGTTTCTTGCTGTTGCTGTTGCAGTTGTACAAATTCCTGTGGAACACTTGCACACAAAGCTGGAATTAGTAGAATAGAATAAACCAGGTTGGAAGAGACCTTCAAGATCATGGTGTCCAACCCATCAACCAATCCAACCCACCTAATCAACTAACCCATGGCACCAAGCACCCCATCAAGTCTCCTCCTGAACACCTCCAGTGATGGTGACTCCACCACCTCCCCAGGCAGCCCATTCCACTGGGCAATCACTCTCTCTGTATAGAACTTCTTCCTAAGCTCTCTCTCTCTGGTAAATTCTGGTGCCTTCCTGGGAAGAGAGCTGAAATTCCCCAACAGAGAATAGAGTCTCTGTATCATAGAACCATAGAATCAACCAGGTTGGAAGAGACCTCAGAGATCATCAAGTCCAACCTATTACCTAGTACCTAACACCTCCTGACAACTAAACCATGGCTCCAAGTGCCACATCCAATCCCTTTTTGAATACCTCCAGGGATGGGGACTCCACCACCTCCCTGGGCAGCACATTCCAATGGCCAATCTCTCTTTCTGTGGAGAATTTCTTCCTCACCTCCAGTCTAAACCTCCCCTGGCACAGCTTGAGACTGTATCCTCTTGTTCTGGTGCTGGTTGCCTGGGAGAAGAGATCAACCCCCACCTGGCTACAACCTCCCTTCAGGAGGTTGTAGGGAGCAATAAGGTCTCCCCTGAGCCTCCTCTTCTCCAGGCTGATGTGGCACCATCGATTCAGCTTCAGTTGCTGGAGGGGAAAAAAGGTAAACATTCCCTTGCAAAATTACACAACAAATTAGAGCTAAGTTGTCTGAGCAGTTTTGATGTTACAAGAAACAAATTTTAGCAGCCTTCACAAGATCTGTCACTCATGACAATATCCTTGCCCAGTTCTAATATGCAAGCAGAACTAAATTCTCAAGCCTGCACTTACTTCTTTGTATCTTGATCATCAATAATGACACGAAGTGACAGTTTTACATGATACACTGCATAGCTAACTACAAGCTTTTATGCAGTTTATACATAAATCCTCCCAAATCTAGCGGGTACTAATGCCTTGTTTAATCACTTTTTATCTTTCCTCTGGCTGTTGTACAATACCAGGCTGATTACTTTAAAATAGTGTTTAATGAGTTCTCTTCTGAGTTCTGTTGCAAACTTTTGAGTGCAGCTAATAGGCTGTGTCAAGTGGTTTAGCAGCAGCTGGAGGTAATGTGCTCTGCTTCATACCTGGTTCATGCCCTGGATTGGAAAGCTAAACAAAAGCAGGTTCTTTTCTTCAGGAGCTTTATGAACAGTAATGGACTGCCCAGGGAGGTGGTGGAGTCCCCATCACTGGAGGTCTTGAAGGAAAGCTTGGATGTGGCACTTGGTGGCACGGTTTAGCTGATGTGTTAGGTCATAGGTTGGACTTGATGATCTCAGAGGTCTTTGCCAGCCTCAATAATTCAGTGAAATTATTAGCCCATAGTCATAAATGTGTACTGAGTAAAATATAGAGTTGTTTTCATTTTCTTTGCATGGCAGTCTGCACCTTCCAGGTCTAGTCCCTGCCCCTTGCAGTTTATGGCTCTTGCTTGTCCAGTACCAGGCCGACTGAGTCTCATCAATCTCTACTTTCCACTGTGCTACATCCTTAGGGTTTCAAGTTGGAAACTGTTTTATATGAACAGATGATCCCTTTGGCCAGTGAGGTCTTAACATGAATGAGATCCTGAGTGGGATATACCCCACTATTAACAGCAATTGCTTGTCCACCATTCAAAGTTCCCTTTCTCCTGGCTGGGGATTGGTCTCTTCTCCCAGGCTACCAGCACTCTAACAAGAGGACACCATCTCAAGCGGTGCAGGGGAAAGTTTAGGCTTAATCTTAGAAGGAAGTTCTTCACAGAAAGAGAGATTGCCTCTTGGAATGGGCTGGCCAGGGAGGTAGTGGAGTCACCATCACTGGAGGTGTTTAAGAAAAGCCTGGATGAGGCACTTAGTGCCATGGTCTAGTTGATTAGATAGGGTTGGGTGATCAGTTGAACTTGATGTTCTTGTAGATCTCTCCCAACCTGGTTGATTCTGTGATTCTGTGGCAGCTTGTGTATGCTCAGCCTGTATCTGGGGCTAAACAACAGCAGTTGCTGTAGCACCTGGTGATGTCTCCCCAGCAGAGAGGGAGAGATCAGGAAATGGAAAGACCACCCATGGGTTAAAATGAAAACAGATCTAATGAAACACCAAAACTGGTATCAATGTCAAGATAAAGTATACAAAGTTCTACTCAGCCCAGCAAAGGTACAGCAGTCACAATAAACAGGAAAACTGTCCACAGGAGCAGGAGGCCAAGCAAAAGATTCTGCTCATCTCAGCCAGCTTTCCCCAGGGATGCACCCACAGCCAGGTCAGTTCAGCTGCTCTGGCTGACACCAAAGGGCTAATGACCTGCAGCCCATGGCTGGCCTAGGACTCTGTCCCAGTGAAACCAGGATACAGCTTCCAGAGGCAAGCAAAGAATCAGCTGATTACAAAGATTAAAGAAGGCTCTGGATTTCCACAGTTGATCTTTCAAGGAGAAGATTAAGACAAGGAGGAGACTGCTAAGCTTTTCACAGTTTGAAGTCATAGAAGGATGAAAATTAGAGCTGGTTTGCAAAGCATCAGCTTTTGAAAAAGAAAATATTATAGGGTAGTTAGTCTTTGAAGTGTTTTCAGTTTTGGGCTCTCCAGTTCAAGAGGGACAGGGATCTGCTGGAGATGGTCCAGCAGAGGGCTAAGAGGGTGATTAGGGGTCTGGAGCACTGCCTGGTGAGGAGAGGCTGAGGGACCTGGGGCTTTTTAGTCTGGAAATGAGAAGACTGAGAGGGGATTTAATAAATGTTTACAAATAGCTGAGGGCTGGGGGTCAGGAGGGAGGGGACAGGCTCTGCTCACTTGCTCCCTGGGATAGGACAAGGAGCAATGGATGTAAGCTGCAACACAAGGGGGAACTTCTTTACTGTAAGGGTCACAGAGCACTGGAGCAGGCTGCCCAGAGAGGTTGTGGAGTTTCCTTCTCTGGAGACTTTCAAGGCCCATCTGGATGTGTTCCTGTGTGACCTGAGCTAGATTGCATGGCCCTGCTCTGGCAGGGGGGTTGGACTCAATGATCTCTTTGGGTCCCTTCCAATCCCTAACATCCTGTGACCTTCTGAACTTACTCAAAGGGTTCAGTGGCATTAAGTTACCTACAGAAAACAGCATTAGTACACACAGCAGTACTAAGCTCTTGTCACATATAAAGGTTTATCTACTGGAAGCAAGACATAAGGTGCTAAGATCTTGTATAAAACAATCTATGAAAGTATGGATGAGTGGAGGGAGGAAAAAAAAATCACCAAATTAAACAATTTATACCTCATTCCAATTTTTGATCCAAATTGCTGTTGGCAAGTGTCTTCCACATTCCAGGTTAATTTGGAGGAGGGGTGGGAGGTGTAATTAAGAGAGACAATTTGAGAGATACAGAAACCTTAAGATTTTCTTTCAACCAGTTTTACATCTCAGATAGTCTTATGTCCATATGATCTTTGTAGTCATAAAGGGATCATTTACAGAGGCACACAGCAGCACTGGCTGCACTGGAAGCCCTTGTTCAAAAGAATTTCAGTTCAGTAAGTTAATTGAAATCAATACAAATTCAATTTCCAACCAGAAATGAGCCCTACATGGACAATTATGAAATCAAGCAAAATTGGTCCCTTGTCTTGGGGAACTGCTGTTAATTGGGATCAGAATTTACTTTATTGTCCTACAAGCAATTCCTCTATGAAGTCTGGATTTAAAATGTATTACAAAATCAGTAATAGAGTTTAAAAGCCAGCATCAATGGAATTAATAAGGTAATTAGTTAATGAATGGATGGGCTCATCTCGTTGAAAATGTGACTTTATCACCTACAAGTGATACTTGATGCGCAGACTGTAAACACACAAACATACTGTTCATTATTTCTGATTCTATATGATATAAAATTGAGCATCATACTCTGGTAACTAAGTGTTAATGATGGTATTAGCACTTGATAATCTCACATTTTTAATGAGACTTGGTGCTCATTAATGGTGCCTGCAGAAATTTTTCCAGTGAACGGAGCATCTCACAGCAATTCAGTGCAGCAGAGCACCAAGGCTCTCCCAATTAAAACATGACACCAGGTTTTGATTCATGTCTCTGATAGGGTGCTCAGTGAGAAAAGGGAGAGGAGAGGGAGAGGAGACTCAGGAAACAGAGGAGAGGAGAGACAACTCAGGAGAGGAGACTCAGGAGAGGAGAGGAGACAGAGGAGACTCAGGAGAGGAGACTCAGGAGAGGAGACTCAGGAGAGGAGAGGAGACACAGGAGAGGAGACTCAGGAGAGGAGACTCAGGAGAGGAGACTCAGGAGAGGAGAGGAGACTCAGGAGAGGAGACTCAGGAGATGAGACTCAGAAGAGGAGACTCAGGAGACTCAGGAGAGGAGACTCAGGAGAGGAGACTCAGGAGAGGAGACTCAGGAGAGGAGAGGAGAGGAGACTCAGGAGAGGAGAGGAGACTCAGGAGAGGAGACTCAGGAGACTCAGGAGAGGAGAGGAGAGGAGAGGAGACTCAGGAGAGGAGAGGAGAGGAGACTCAGGAGAGGAGACTCAGGAGAGGAGACTCAGGAGAGGAGAGGAGACTCAGGAGAGGAGACTCAGGAGAGGAGACTCAGGAGAGGAGACTCAGGAGAGGAGAGGAGAGGAGAGGAGAGGAGAGGAGAGGAGAGGAGAGGAGAGGAGAGGAGAGGAGAGGAGAGGAGAGGAGAGGAGAGGAGAGGAGAGGAGAGGAGAGGAGAGGAGAGGAGAGGAGAGGAAGCTCACACCATGACTGCTGTATTGCTTTCCATTTAAAATAAACATTCTGCAGCCAAGATAATATAAATTTCATCCTGCTAGGGAGAAAACCCAACTTGCTTCAGAGTCTTGACAAAGACTTTCCTGCAGGACCACTGTTACGTTTGAATGGTAATCTTCCCCAGCCAGTGTTTTCTTAATGTCCTGGGGAGCCCGATCATTGTAAATTACCTGTGACATCTCATTAATCCTCTTTTTCCTCACAAACGCATAATTAATGGTAACATTGACAATAATACACAAATTAGCTAAGTGACGCTTTATGGTGTTGGTTTTGATTAACGTCAGGAACCCCAAAATGACATTAATGCAATGCAGATCCCAAAAGGCAACTCGCCCTTTGACCCCGGCCATACATTTTGTTTGCACCATCAGAAAGATTAATCCTCCCCTGGATGAAGAGGAGACAAAACTGGCCACTGGCGTTGCGTGCCGGGCTGTCGCTGCAAAACAAACCGCCTCAATTGCATTTGTTTAAGGAGGAAATCTTAATGCATAGAAAACAACGGCTTAGTGTCATTGCCTATTGTCTCGTTAGGACAAAGATAAACGAGCCACTGTCACGACTCAGATCAACTGCTTCTCTGCTGACTTCTGTTATTTGCTTATTTTATGGAGCAGTGTTTAATTAAAAGCACACCTAGACGGGGAAGCGTGCCATAAATTTATTAGCAATGCTTTCTCGCTGCCTGGCTCGTCTTTGAGAGGAGCAACCTGTGTTCAGAGGGTCCACGTGTCGGGGGGGGATGCAGCCTGATGGTGTAGGTGCATAGAGGTAGTGCAAGGATGCTAAAAGGAAGCAGCATTTTTAGCCTAGTTTGAAGGAACAGTAACCTGTCCCGGGCCATGGCAGGGGGGTTGGAACTGGATGATCATTGGGGGTGCCTTCCAACCCTAACAATTCTGTGATTGATTCTATGATTCTGTGGTTCTATGATTGTAAGATTATGTGACTCTATGGTTCTGTAATTCTATGATTTTATGATTCTATGATTCTACAACTCTGATTCTAATATTCTATGACTGTGATTGTATAACTCTATAGTTCTATGATTTTATGATTCTATGACTCTGTGATTCTATCAATATAATTCTAATATTCTATGACTGATTCTATGATTCTATGACTCTATGATTCTGATATTCTGACTCTATGATTCTAAGATTCTAAATAATAATAATAATAATAATAATAATAATAATAATAATAATAATAATAATAATAATAATAATAATAAAAACAGGTTGGAAGAGACCTTCAAGATCATGGTGTCCAACCCATCAACCAATCCAACCCACCTAAACAACTAACCCATGGCACCAATCACCCCATCAAATCTCCTCCTGAACTTGATTCATGATTCTATGACTCTCTGATTCTATAATTCTATAACTCTATGACTTTATGATTCTGTGATTCTACAATTCTTTAATTCTGTGATTTTATGATTCTATGACTCTATGATTCTATGATAAAAGGTAGAACTTCTCCCAATAAATAAATAGTGATTTAAATAAGAATGTTAAAGACCAACTGATTGCAGATCACTCATTTATTTATTTTCAGAACATCTATTTAAATGCACATATAAATGTATAAATATATGTACATAGGGGTATAAATGCATAAATATATATACATATAGGTATAAATATATGTACATATAGGTATAAATATATGTACACAGAATACATATAATATAAATATACATAGAATACATATAATAAATATACATAGAATACTTATATAATCTATTATACACATAATAAATATATATATAGTACATATATAATATATAATACACACAATAAATACATGTATAATACAAATATAAATATAACACAGATAATATAGTTTCATATATATATATAAATATATGCACATATATGTATAAAAGTATAAGTATATGTACTTACAAATAAATATGCTGGAGAAAATAACTAAATATGTATTCTGTAATCAGTTGGTGGTTTCGTGTTTCTTGTTTTAAATAGAATCATAGACTTGTTCAGGGTTGGAAGGGACCTCAAGGGTCATCTAGTTCCAAACCCCATGGGCAGGGACACCTCCCACTAGAATACAATAGAATAAACCAGGTTGGAAGAGACCTTCAAGATCATCGTGTCCAACCTATCATCCAACACCACCTAATCATATTTATATGATCTATGTATCTATTTTTGTGATTTCTATATTTATTTGTATGAATTTTATCTGTCTAGGCATAGATATACTCGTATAGATATATCTAGATAGAATCTATATATGTATAATTCCTATATATATATATCATTAAATATACATATACATTTAATTTCTATGTGCATATCATTTTGTCTATATGATTAAATATACATATAAACATAATTTTTATGTGCATATCATTTTATCTGTCTATATAATTAAACATGTATATTTATTTATATGATTTTTTATCTAGAGAGATAGAGATGATAGAGAGATAGAGATAGAGATAGAGATAGAGATAGAGATAGAGATAGAGATAGAGATAGAGATAGAGACAGATAGAGATGAGATAGAGATATATAGATAGATATAGATTATGGATATAGCTAATTTATATGCATAATTTATAGATATAATTAAATATATGTATAATTTCTATGTATATATCATTTTGTCTACCGATATAATTAAATATACATATATGTATTTATATGATTTTTATCTAGATAGGTAGATATAGAGATAGATAGATATAGATTAGATAGAGATAGAGGATATAGATTAGATAGAGATAGAGATAGTGATAGATGATATGGACATAGACATAGATATAGATAGATATCATTAATATATTTATAATATATATATAATACACATAATATATATAATTTATATACATAATTAAATATGCATCTGACTATAATTTCTATGTGCATATAATTTTATCTATATAATTAAACATAGATGGAAGCATAATCTCTATGTACAGATGATTTTATCTCTCCATATACTTAAATATACATACAAATGTAATTCCAATGTACATATCTTTTTGTTCCATGCATATCAAGGCAATTGAAGACATCTCTCCCCAAACAGCTAAAAGCTCCATTGCACTGCTTGCAGCTACATCATCACCTCAGAAGCTAAGGTTAATTATGATTCCTTATAAAGCAACCCAAAAATTCACCTCCCGATACAGGCTGCACTAAACCACAGAGAGAGCCACCAGGCTTTTGTAAGGGAGAGCAGCTGAGTGTGTTAGGTTTTGTTAGGCAAAATCTGTCCTAAAAAGCGTGGCACAGTCTTTAGTTTTCCCCTGGCAATAAAAGCCAGGACTGCCTTCAATTAATGAGATCATTTTTTCTGTAATATCCCTACTTTTGTGCCGGTTCATTACTACAGGCAGATGAATAGGTGTGAGTTTATCATGCACACGACAGCAAGGAGGAAGTGAGAATTAGCCAATGCTATACATCACAAAAACTGTTTTAACACCATAAATATAAACAGAAATGAGACATCTAGACAAAACCCCTCCAGCACCTTTCATGTTTTCATGAGGATAATGTGTACATGACACTGAAAATGATAATAATATGGGTATGGCATTAAAAGAAACATTCGGAGAGTCACCCTCCTAGCGCTCAAATGTCTTAGCTGATCTTAACCCTGCTGAATTTAAAGCTTGAAATCACTCCTGGATAGCTTGAAACCATTCCTGTGGCTTGTCAACGTTGTTTTTAAGTTGAATTTCTCATTAGTGCAAATTTCCAAGCATTTGCTGTGAAGCACGCTGAACTTTCCCTAACTCACAGGGATATTTTAAACCGTGGTGGAATTTAAGGGGCAAAAGGGAATCCCATAGAGGCCATATATTTACTCTAACTAACCAAGACATAAATCCAGATTACTGCAATAAATTATTTTTATGATTTGAGCAGAGTAAGTACAGTATCACATTTGAAAGACATTTGAGCTTAATTCAGATCTTTAAATTGACAAAGATAAACAATCACAGCTACGCCAACTGAAATGCACTGCTGTACACACAGGATATACAAGCTAGACCCAGGAGCAGAGACAAATCTGTTCTTTATATCATCATTGTGGCATAAGGTCATTCAAAATGTAATTGTACTTCTTTGTAAAGCATAAAAAATTGCCTGTTTGGGGCTGCAAATTTTAAATGGCTTTGTCTGTGCAGCGATCCTCTCTCAGCTTGTATGAACCTAGTAACTCTTTGTTCCATACACAATTTTCTGGCAGACCACAGTAACCCTTTGCTACTTTCACTTTGCATGACTTAATATCCACAGCCAGCTACAACAAAACCCTCCTAAAAAAAAACCCCTGTATGTCTGGAAGGAAAGCAGCCCACTTTTTAACCCTTCAGAGTCCTCTCCATTTCCTCTTCACCGTAGGTATGATTAATATTACCCTATTAGCCTGACCGTGTCATTTTATTCTCTCAATTCCATGCCAGCCTGGTAGAAAGCAATCTGTCAAGAGCTACATTTACAGAAATGATTTGTTTCGATATTTAAGTGCTGCACATTGACTTTTTATACTTAAAAATGGTTGCAGCAAACTGGCATTTAAAAAGCCTGTGGAAGTGGGTCTGTAAGGAAGCATCATTTCCTCACAAGGCAAGCACATCAGCACTTCCAAGAGAGCTTCTTCCAAGCCATGATCCTACCAGAGTTTTCTACCTGAAAACTCCAGTTTGTTGCAATACCTTGAAATTTAAGACCTGTCTGAAATCTAGAACTGAATGATATCTCTGGTTAAGGTATTTCCTTACTCCATGGTTTTACACTGACCCAACTCATGCAACAGAAGGCCCAAAAAATAATATAGCCATGTCAGTTTAGGTTTCCTTTCTGGTTTAACATCATCAAAATATTTCCCCAGGAATAAAACATCACAAAAATTGGTTAAATATGGATTCATTTTTTATTTCCTCACTATTCTGCAGCTCATATAAATATTTGCCAAGAAACAACTACAAGACCTATAGGATATTGCACATGCAGAGGCACTTTTCCCCAGCTCAGTTTAGCACAGGTGCCTACAACTCAACATTTCACCACAGAGCACAACGTTATGTTCTCAGAGAAGATCCTCAGCACCACATTGGCATTTTATAATCTCTTACTCCGAGCTCATCCACGGAAGAATGGCTTTCAGAGGACACATTCTGCATTCCAGGAGCCTAACACTTATTTTACCTCAACTATTTCTTAGGGTGAAGGAAGAAAATCATTACCATTTACCTGTTGCTCTGTGAAATTCTGCACAGTGGCCAAACCTTGAGTTGCTTAGTCTAGCTGTGAGCTGACCAGTTATTTAGGGGAACATTCTTCACACATTCATCTGCAGGTGTTTCAATTTGTTGGGGTTTTTTAATAGTCATAAAAGAAGAAATTAACCTCAGATCCCAACCACATGATACACACTGCATGTTTGGGTCGTTGGTGGGTGTTTTTTTTTTCCCCTCTCCTGTATTTGGGAGCAGAGGTAACAACCCTATTGAGACTGTGCTTTATGTGGGGCTTTAATGAGATTTCTGACTAGATGGTGGGTTTTTTTCACCAACGCCAAATAAGCTTCAAAAGCAAATGTAAAACGTAATGCAAGTGACACATACTAAAAATAACCCTATAAATCTGTTCATTCTGTTGAGATAGTCTCCCGAGCTGTAAAAAGTGAGGCTGCTTAGCTTTATTAGATGGTTTGGAGAAAAACTAATTTGGGGGAAGCAGGCCACTGATACAGCGTTCCGCTGCTGGAGTGATTTACAGGGAAGCCATCTATTTTCTAATCTCCCACAGTACCTTCCTAATAATTAGGAAAACTTATCCCAGGGAAATTTTTTAGACAGGCCATAAATATCTAACCTCCTATAAAAAAAAAATAGGTAGGTAGATAGGTAGGTAGGTAGGTAGGTAGATAGGTAAATAGGTAGGTAGGTAGGTAGGTAGGTAGGGAGATAGTCAGGTAAATAGATAGGTAGGTAGGTAGATAGATAGATAGATAGATAGATAGATAGATAGATAGATAGATAGATAGATAGATAGATAGGTAGGTAGGTAGATAGATAGATAGATAGATAGATAGATAGATAGATAGATAGATAGATAGATAGATAGATAGGTAAGTAGATAGATAGATAGATAGATA
This sequence comes from Melanerpes formicivorus, assembly GCF_026170545.1. Taxonomy (NCBI): domain Eukaryota; kingdom Metazoa; phylum Chordata; class Aves; order Piciformes; family Picidae; genus Melanerpes; species Melanerpes formicivorus. Next base: position 2,882,408 of record NW_027142420.1, on the reverse strand, counting down.
GATAGATAGATAGATAGATAGGTAAATAGGTAGGTAGGTAGGTAGGTAGGTAGATAGATAGATAGGTAGGTAGGTAAGTAGATAGATAGATAGATAGATAGGTAAGTAGATAGATAGATAGATAGATAGATAGATAGATAGATAGATAGATAGGTAGGTAGACAGACAGACAGACAGACAGATAGATAGATAGGTAGGTAGGTAGATAGATAGGTAGGTAGTTAGATAGATAGATAGATAGATAGATAGATAGATAGATAGATAGATAGATAGATAGATAGATAGGTAGGTAGGTAGATAGATAGGCAGATAGATAGGTAAATAGATAGGTAGGTAAGTAGGTAGGTAGGTAGATAGATAGATAGACAGACAGGTAAATAGGTAGGTAGATAAGTAGATAGATAGATAATTAGTTTTACCTTTTACCTTTTAAACTAAGGCTACAATCCCAAACTATCTCTATATAGACCATTTTACCTTTGAAACTAAGGCTACAACCCAGCTACTTTTTGCAAGGAAAAACAAAGCTGCCCAACATGTCCGAGAAAAATTTCCACTCCATTTTTAGCCCGTCAGAGCAGTTCTGGTGTTTCCCATAAGAGATCAGCTGTCCCCTGCTATAAATCTGCTTCCAGAAGGCTTGTTTTGAAGAAAAAAATGTAAAGAACACACAGACACACACACACACACAGAGAGAAAATTTGGGAGAGAGCATGCTACGAAAGGTCTACGTTTCGATTTAAAGCGCTGCCCTTTGAACGCAAACTCAAATCAAATCCAAGAAGCGATTTTGCAAGCTGCCCCACCACCAAATAAAGGGAACCAGATTTTTTCAAACCTCCTTGTTTCATCTGAGATCTTTGAAATCTCATATTTTTTTTCCACATCTGAAAAAGAAAAAAAAAAAAAAAAAAACCATAATAATGCAATAAAAAAAACCCCACCCTGATAGGAAGCAGGGTGGTAACACCGGGTACGTTTTGGTGCCTTTGTGCCCAAAGCGACAGCACTTCAGGGCTTTGTTTTGGGGATATCTTAATCAAGCCTGAGGATGGATAAGTAGATCTACACAGAATTGCAATCTGGCTGCTGGAGACAGGCAAGGCTCAAACAGCCAGCCCCAATCCTTCTGGTCTTTTTAAAGGATATAAATTGTAAGAATTGTCACACTACCTTCTTTCCTATTTTCAAACCAAGGCATACAGCAGATAATGAACCATTCGAAGAAAATATGATGGCTGAAGGGTTTCTGCCTTCACTCCAGTTCAAGATAAAAAGTGTAAAACAGCAGTTTTAGTGTGATAGTTATTATAACCATAATAGTCTAGTAGACAGCGCCAAGAAGTCATTAATGCAATATATATCTCTTTGATTCCTCAAATGCTGAGTTAATGGGCCAAATTTCACTATACCTTGTACTTGCAGGGCTGTCATTTTTTATGACAGCAACTAAAAATAGCATGGGAGATACCACACAGGCATCTCTCGCACTGACCTCTGTTTCCTTAATCTTAGAGAAAGTTTAAGTTAAGAATAAAATAGAATAAAAGCATCTTGAAGGGATTCTCATTCTTCTAATTCTGGATGTGTGTGTCTGCGCATCTGCAGGGTTTGGACAAAGCAACACCCAATAAAATACAACAAAGTAGGTGGTTGCACCTTCATTCAACATTTCATTGCTTACACTAAAAGGATTCTGAATGATTTTGCTCAGATTGTCCCAATCTGGGGAAGAACTTGGCTCCAGCGTTACATGCGACTCAGCAGTAGGCACTTCTATGTATTAATCTATATTATCTTGATGTGGTCTTTTTGTTGTTGTTGGTGGTGGTGGTTTGGTTTTTAATCTCTATCCAGACATGAATTCAGATCCAGAAACATTCTGGATTTTGTGTGACCTGAAATCTCTGCTCAGCGTGGGTGAGCCAATCACTGAAGCCCCTGACAGCAGGAACTGGAGTCGTCTGCTTATTGTTGCATACTAAATTCTTTTGAAAGGGGGGGGGCAGGGGGGGAAACAACCAAAGAAATAAAAGCAAACAAGCAAAAAAAAATAAATATATATATATAAAATAATCCCCCAGCATATCCAAATTAAAAAGCTAGGTGAAAATTGTGTGTGCTCCTGAGTGAGTGTGAAGAAAGGAGCCACGCACACGTGCACAGCCAGAAGAAAGGAAAGGCAACCGTGCGTTTCTGAAAGTAAATGCTATCAAACGTGTCTATCTGCACAGAACACACAGAAAACTTCACAGGTCCATTTCCAACAGCTATCAGCTGAGATAGCTACTAATATGCTGCTCCTCTGTAACATATTAATATTTGATGCAAAAGTGACACTGTGGGGTATGGTAAATTTGCTAACAATCTAATGGGAAGGCGGCATTGAGTTTAAAGTGAGGCAAATAAAAGGGATAGCTGGAATGCATGCTCTAAGACTACTGGTAACAGCTCTCTAACCTGTCACAAATTACATTTTAGCTACTGTAGGGTATGTATAGGCTCGTCACAACTAATAACATTTTTCTTTCATCAGGTTTGTGTTAACATGCTGCAAATCTGAAATGTTTACTGTAATGAAGTAATGCATTATATGGATAGCATATGGTTGCTGGCTTTGTTTATATCGTTTTAAAATATCTGAAAGGACTGCTTGGACTAAAGAGCAATGTTATTGCTTCCACAGTCGCTTGATGGGTTGTTTAATAGTAATTTTAAATGTTTGTTAATGATAGTCTCAAAGAAACCGGGGAGGGAGTGGGGGGGGGGTGGGGGGAAGAAAGCACAGAAGCGATGCAGGGTGGCGGTATCACAATAGTCACGGAGATGAAAATGCCACTAGGGGACAGTAGAAAGTCACAGAAAGAGGTTCTCTTGAAGAAAGCAGAACAAAAGACCTTTCTTTGTCAGAAAAGAACTCACAAACAGGCATTTCTAAATAAAAATCATTTTGCCTGCGAAGGCTTTCAAATTCTGCATCAAATAGCCAGGTGGGGACTGGGAGACACTTGCAGGGCTCTATTTTTAGGCCTTTTATATTTAAGTTTTCAAATATGCATCACTTTTTTAAATTTTTTTTTAAATCCTTTTTCTTCCAGAGGAATAAATCCAAGTGTGAAATAATTTATTTGCAGCACTTTTACAGCCTGGGAAGTTCTTAAAAATCCTGAAGGTCTGCGGCGCTGCACATTAATGCCAGCGGAGAACTTGACCTTCGTAACGCTTGTGAGGGTTACCTGGCCATGGGATGATCAGATGGGGTGTGTGATACTGTGGTATTTATTAAGCAGTACAAATAATAAATGGCTAGAATTTAAGGACTGGTGTACTTTAGAAAGTGGTTAAGGAGAAAATATCTGCTTTGTTATGGGCTTCTGTCAATACGTGGGCACGCTCCTCTCCGAGGGCATCAAAGGTAGCACTCAAAAGCGGGGTAATGCTCTTCAAAAGTTCATGCTAGCTTCCAGTACTCATGTGCTGGATTCTTGCAGAAGAAAGCAAAATGCAGCACTACTTTATCTGGAAAAGAGGACCACAATCAAAATTAAACATTCTTTTTCTTCCTTCCTTCCTTCAGAAGATCAGCCAATGGACTCTAAACAGTATCTCACAGGCTAGAAAGTTTGGTTCAGATATTGGGAGCTACAGAACTTTCATAGCTGCCATGAACCTATTCAAAGCTAATAAAACCTGCTGATCCTCCAGTTCCCACTGAGTACAGAAGGAAATGTGTATTTCAGAAGTACTTCACAATTTTTCAGTCCCAAGGCAATGCATTTAGGCCTTGAAATGATCCAGGTCCTGGGAGCATCTAATCCTCAGCCATGTATTTCACAATGTATAGGAGACTACCCTATAGCCATGTAACACATTGGGGATTCTTTTGTTGTTGTTGTTTCTTTCTCTTCCACATAAAAACACATCAAGAGGTTTCAACTGTGGAAAGATTATTCCCATTCCAGAGTGCCAAAATGCAGATTCAAGCCAGCAATGCAACTCTGTCTCCTCACAGCTTTCTAATTGTAGTCATCTCATAGCAGTGTCATGAGCTGGAGTACATAACAGACCTTGGACAATGATATAATTAAGCATTTGAGTGAAAACCATGAATCTCAGAAGTGTTGCTCTATAATAAGGGATGGGACTGTTTTCAAATGAGAAACTCAACTGACATACCTTTATGTGTGCTTGCAAGAGAGAGTGGGGATGTCTAAAGAGGCAGTGTATGTAGAATGAACACACAGAACAGGTAGACAAACAAACACCCTGCTTTTGAAAAGGCAACTCTTGTACCATAACACACAGGGAAAGAAAAGAGAGAGAAGGAGGGGGAGGAGGAGGGGGGGAGTGTAGGAGAGGATGAAAGGAAGGGGGTGAAGAGAGAAGGCAGGGCAGGGGAGGAGGGGAGAAGACAGGGAAGGCAGGAGGGGGAGAGAAAAGGAGAGAAAGAAAAAAAGAGAATAATCTAAATTAATTCTATATGTCCACAATAATTTGCATCAGAGACCATACACACAGAGAAGACAAAAAAGGACTTCAACAAATGTTAAAATCCATAGGCCAATGGCATATAGGCAGTAGGCAGCCTAGGATTCCAAGCCCACTTTTCAGACAGTACCACAAGAGATTGTTTAATTGGTGTTGCATTTCAGTAAGTGGTTTAATGAAGTGTCCCCCCAAGGTAAGTAGGTGTATCCCATGGCTGAAAAACAAGAGCCTACCTTAAGCTGGCATACTCCCAGGCCAGTGATGTTTCCTATCAGATGGGATCTTCTTCTTCTTAAAATGGGGGAAGGGGGAAATAAAAATGCTTCAAATGACCTGGGTGACAGATGTTTTAAAATAAGGCATTCACTCCTGTGAATGCAACAGGGAGTTATTACCTTCTCAGTCATTATAATGTCCTTGGAAACCCAGCTAAGATGTTTACACATGGGGGGGACACACACTAAAAAAATATGTATTTGGAGGTCAAAAGGACTTCTAGGAAATGACCCAGGCAAAAGCAGTTCAGGCAGCAGTGGACTTCTTCAAGCACTTCCTCAAACTGTGGCAGTGTGCAAACATGCTCTTAAATGCTCTGCTGAACAGCATTAACTTATGAGGCATTTCAAATTCGTAATCAAGCTCGCTGGAGTGTTTTGCTAAGCCAAAAATCAAATCCTGCAAAGGCAAAAGGTTCTCAGGAGCAAGCGTTGTCACCACAGTCGGTCATAAATAGGTTAAAAAGAAAACACAGTGAGGAGGATACAGCCTGAAACTGCAAGTCACCCAAAGGCAAACAACCCTCAAATTCTTAAGAGTTTTGTGTTGAAGATCCCAGAATTTTAGGGTGAGTTCACACTAGCAGTCCAAGGGTTCTGAGCACTAGCATCTTGTCAAAGGAATCGGTATTTGGGTGAAGAGTGAAACAGTGATTTCAGGGTGAATACATTTTCATATACTTGGTTTGTTTAAAAGAAGGGAAAAATAATGATCAGATTCACAGATCTTTCCAAGAGGCTGCTGCTTGGATCCTTCTATAACAACACCTATGGCTTTCAGCTGTGGGTTTTATCCCTGCAGTGGACTTCCACATCTTTAATCGCTGAATGATTTCTACTCACTCTTCCCCCTAGCTTCCCACAGTCCATTTTTCAAATGCTCTGCCCAGAAAGGCAACTTCTTCCAATTGTCTCTCAAAACAGGACTTTATTTTGCTGCCACACTTCCTTCCTGCTATTCTTAAAACCCATCCTCGTACCGTTGTGTTCTTTCCCTACCTTCCCTTACCTTCCTACCTCAAGCTCCTCAACCAAACTAATCGTTGTTTTTACTTTCAATGTCACATGGCTGCCTGGGGGGGGATTTCTTTTCTTGATCTCTTGATTTTCTGTGCTTGAAGAATTAGAGAAACTCACATCAAAACATCATGACTTGTGATTTGGTGCTCCCATAGAGGTCAAACTTAGGTTTTCCCTAAATCAGGCTTTACTTGTGTAACACCTCAGAATTTGGCCCTTTGATGTGCAAATTCAGGTTTCCCTAAATCAGGCTTCACTTTTGTAACACCTCAGAATTTGGCCCTTCAATGTATAAGTTCAGATTTCCCTAAATCAGGCTTCACTTTTGTAACACCTCAGAATTTGGCCCTTCAATGTGTAAATTCAGGTTTCCCTAAATCAGGCTTCACTTTTGTAACACCTCAGGATTTATCCCTTCAATGTGTAAGTTCAGGTTTTCCCTAAATCAGGCTTCACTTTTGTAACACCTCAGGATTTGGCCCTTCAATGTACAAATTCAGGTTTTCCCTAAATCAGGATTCACTTTTGTAATGCCTCAGAACTGGGCCCTTCAATGTGCTCCCCTGTAAGCTAATTGCCTCAGAAGGATTATTCCTTTACACATTCATTTAATGGCTTTAATTGAACTGAGCTCTGCAGTCGTGATACAGTTTTGTGTCAAAAGAAGGCCTATCCCTCTCAGAGGCACTTGGAACGAGATGCTGCTGGCTGTCTTCCTGGGAGAACAAACCAAAATGGCTTTACGCACGGCTGTTGGAAAGGTATGGTGTGCAAAAAAAGGTGTTGAAAAATGGTGGTAATAGCAGAGGTTAAATGGAGACTAATAAAGCCCTGGAATAAATCAAGCAATTCAGGAATACTTTAAAAAAAATAATAATTAAAAAGTAAAATAATGAAGAATATATACATATATATATATATTAAAAAAAACAGTGACAGACATATATGTGTTTAAATATTTGTATATAGGTGTGTTTATTTATTAGATTTTATATCATATCATATTATATTATATTGCATTACATTATATATTACATTATATTAGATGTTATGTTATATTATATTATATTACATTATATATTATATTATATTATATTATATTATATTATATTATATTATATTACATTAATTACATTATATTATATGTTATATTATATTATATAATATAATAGATATAATATATAATATAATATAATATAATATAATATAATATAATATATAATAATAATATTGTTATAATATAATATAATATAATATATTATAAAATATATAATATATATAATATATTATATTATATTATTATATTATATTATATTATAATATATTATTATAATATATTATTATAATATATTATATTATATTATATTATATTATATTATATTATATTATATTATATTATATTATATTATATTATATTATATTATACTATATTATATTATATTATATTATATTATATTATATTATATTAAATACATTATATTAGTTATATTAAATCATTTTTATATTACTTTCTATTATTTTCTATTGTTTTCTATTGTTTATATTATATTTTATTATATTGTTTCTTATTTCCTTTTCTTTTATATTATACAGCATTATATTATCTATTATTATACATTATTACATGTTATCATTATAATTATATTTATTGTATTGTTTTCTTTTCTACTCTTTTATTTTATATTATTTTGTTTAATATTATTTATTTAGTATATGTTATTTATATATTATTTTATTTACTTATATGTTTAATTATATATAAATAGATCACATATATAAATAGACCACACATATATATACACACACACATATATATATACACATATATATACATACATGAATATATATATATATACACATATATATACACACACAAATATATACATACATGAATATATACATACATGAATATATATATATATTGTGTACTATTTTATTTCATGGAAAATATCCTTTGGAGAGAATAATTTCTTCCTCTGTCCCAACCCAAGGAATTAATCGGGGGGGGGGGGGGGAGGGGGGGGGGGGGGACGACAAAAAAAAGTGTAAATAGGCTAACCCTGAAATCTCCTGATCTGCCATTTGATGCTAGCTAGGTGGAAAACAATGGATAGCTCTGATATAGCACCTGATTGGTATTTCCAGGGTGTGAAAACCTCCACCACGAGATTAGGCTGATATTGCATATTCAAACACATACAGTGATATATTTGTCATTGCTAATGACCTTTATCTCTCCAGTTTCCTGACAACCTTCTACAGTTATTGACATTACAAATACCAGCGACAACGTGCAGGGCAAAGTATAACCTTTCATTTACCTTCATGTCCCTCAAATGACTCACGGAGGTAGTTTTCAACAAAAGCTGCAAACAATGATACTGTTGATTTTTTTTTTTCCTTAACTTGCTAAAATGTTTTCCATTTTCCTCTTGTTCTCTGAAAATCATGCCAATAACTCACTACAAAGGAAACGATTTTCAAATGAATACAGGTAATTAGAAGTGTCAAGAAATCAGCAGAGAGTAGGGTGTCTGCCATCATTTCTGGGGAAGAGTGCCAGATTCCCTTTCAAAAAGGTCTTTGTCATTTTTTAATAGAAGGTAATTAATGTAGACTACAGGAAAGTGTACAGGATCCCAGTCACTTGTCTTTCTTCCCTTAGAAACGGGACCATAAAGATGTTTTGATTTCTAGAAACAATCTTCTGAGGTTATTGAAAAAGCGACTTTTAATTACAAGCACAGGCTTCATTAGTCCCTTTCATCTTTTTGCAATCAAGAAGAGGGAGAATTTGGGAAGGGCACATTTGGAAGGGTGAAAAAGCAAAAAAATAAATATATATATATCTATATATATCTCAAAATTTGAAGTTTTCTATTACAAAGGTCCAGAGCTACGTAGTTTGTTTCAAGAGTGACAGGGTGATGTCACGTAACTGATAGTATCCACAGAGGAGAATACAGAATACAGAATTAACCAGGTTTGGAAAAGACCTCTGAGATCATCCAGTCCAACCTATCACCCAGCACCACCTAATCAACCCAAACCATGGCACCAAGTGCCCCATCCAGGCACCATCCAGTGATGGTGACTCCACCACCTCCCTGGGCAGCCCCAGGTGGGGGAGGGACTTTTGAGGATGTCAGGGAGTGATAGGACTGAGGGGAATGGAGCAAAACTAGAAATGGGTAGATTCAGGTTGGATGTTAGGAAGAAATTCTTCCCCATGAGGGTGGTGATAGACTGGTCTCAGGTTGCCCAGGGAGGTCGTGGAAGCCTCACCCCTGGAGGCTTTTAAGGCCAGGCTGGATGTGTCTGTGAGCAACCTGATGTAGTGTGAGGTGTCCTTGCCAATGACAGGGCAGCTGGAACTGGATGATTTTTGAGGACCTTTTCAACCCTGACAGTTCTGTGATTCTGTGCCTCACTCTTCTACCATATAGATGAAATTCCTCCAGAGGACCAGAGAGCCCAAGAGGCAGACAGTCCATCCACAGAGGGTGGACACAGGATATCACCATTTGTTATTCCATCCTATAATCCTGCATCCTCCTATATGCAGAGACCTCCCAGCCAGTTCTCTGTCTCTCTCCTCTCTGCTCCAGGCATGTAGCAACTGCTGCTATCTCTGTGGTTTGCGTGGGAGTGCAGCCCTGTTGGGAAGCTATTTCTTGCTGTGCAGCTGAGGTCTAGTACACCCATCATGGTGGGGGGGGGGAATTGAAGCCTGGTGGGGCTGTCGTGGTGCTTTTTAGTCTGGAGAAGACTGAGTGGGGATTTACTAAATGTCTATCAATATCTGAGGGCTGAGGGGTCAGGAGGCAGGGGACAGGCTCTGCTCAGTTGCACCCTGGGATAGGACAAGGGGCAATGGATGTACACTACAACACAGGAGGTTCCACCTCAATATGAGGAGGAACTTCTTCACTGTGAGGGGTCCCCAGAGCCCTGGAGCAGGCTGCCCAGAGAGGTTGTGGAGTCTCCTTCTCTGGAGACTTTCCAGCCCCATCTGGATGTGTTCCTGTGTGACCTGTGCTGGATTCTATGGTCCTGCTCTGGCAGGAGAGTTGGACTTGATGATCTTCAGAGGTTCCTTCCAGCCCCTAACATCCTGTGAGCCTGTGACCCTTTTCCCTGAATGCCTTTCTCACTTCTGTTCATTTTTGTAATGAGTATTTTTATTTAACCTCCAATTCTGTTTCAAGTGTTTTTATTTACACCTTTGGGGTAAATTCATTCTGTCCTCAGTCCAGAGCTGTTTCAGCTCAAACCACAACAGATCTTTACAGTAAACCAGAAAGTCAAATAATTAAGTCACCACTGCACTGAGATAAGTATCTTTGCTTCAAGAGGAGTTAATATCTCATGATAAAATGAAACAAGCAAGCCTAATGAAACTTAACCTAACAACACACCTAATCAGCAGGGCAAGCCCAGTATGCTACCAGAATGGATAACTAGAGATATTCTTTGCAGTCATAAAATAGTCCAGAACTTCTCTGTGACCAGTTCTGGGCTCCTCAATTTAAGAAGGATATTGAGACACTTGAAGGTGTCCAGAGAAGGGCAACAAAGCTGGGGAGGGGTCTGGAGCACAGCCCTGGGAGGAGAGGCTGAGAGAGCTGGGGTTGTTTAGCCTGGAGAAGAGGAGGCTCAGGGGAAATCTTATTGCTCTCTACAGCTACCTGAAGGGAGGTTGTAGACGGGTGAGGGTTGGTCCCTTCTCCAGGCAACCAGCACCAGAACAAGAGGACACAGTCTCAAGCTGTGCCAGAAGAAGTTTAGGCTTGAGGTGAGGAGAAAGTTCTCCACAGAAAGAGTAACTGGCCATTGGGATGTGCTGCCCAGGGAGGGTGGTGGAGTCACCATCCCTGGAGGTGTTCAAGAAAGGATTGAATGTGGCACTTGAAGCCATGGTTTAGTTGTCAGAAGGTGTTAGGTATTAGATACTAGGTTGGACTTGATGATCTCTGAGGTCTTTTCCAACCTTACTGATTCTACGATTCTGTGACATGTTTGCCCTCCCTGATCCTTGATGCCATAAAGAAATAACCACTGATTAAGAGGTGAAAATGTTTCATCTAGTTTTCTGTGTCACCATGGTGGAAAACACATTTCTGTGTGTATTGGTACAATGAGGCACAGCAATAGAGCAGTTTTCTTTTGAGCAGGATACTAAGTTTAGGTGGTGAAGAATTGTTGAGGTCCTGAAATCAAAACCCTTTTTGAATAAAAAGGTCTCAAAAATATGGAGACTGATAGCTTACAGAATGCTTTGGGTTGGAAGGGACCTTTAAAGTGCATATGATTCACTCCCCTGCAATGACCAGGGTCATCCTCTACTTGATCAGGTTGGTCCAACCTGATGTGGAATGTTTCCAGGGATTGGGACTTCTAACACCTCTCTTGGCAATCTGTGCCAGTGCTTCACCACCTTCATTATATATAAATGTCTTCCTTTACCTAGTCTAACTCTGCCCTCTTAGTTTAAAACCATCACCCCTTGTCCTGTCACAACAGACCCTGCTAAAAAGCCTGTCCCCAGCTTTCTTATAGGCCCCTTTAAATACTGGACGCCCACTATATGGTCTCCCTGGACCTATCACTTCTCCAGGCTGAACAACCAACTCACTCAGCTTTTCTTCATAGGAGAGGTCTTCCAGCTCTTCTACCATTTCAGTGGCCCTTCATCTGGACCCACTCAAACAGGCTCTGGTCTTTCTTGTGCTGTGGACTCCAGGGCTGGAGAGAAGAGAAGAGAAGAGGAGAGGAGAGGAGAGGAGACTCAGGAGAGGAGAGGAGACTCAGGAGAGGAGAGGAGAGGAGACTCAGGAGAGGAGAGGAGACTCAGGAGAGGAGACTCAGGAGAGGAGAGGAGACTCAGGAGAGGAGAGGAGACTCAGGAGAGGAGACTCAGGAGAGGAGACTCAGGAGAGGAGGAGGAGAGGAGACTCAGGAGAGGAGAGGAGACTCAGGAGAGGAGACTCAGGAGAGGAGACGAGACTCAGGAGAGGAGACGAGACTCAGGAGAGGAGACTCAGGAGAGGAGAGGAGACTCAGGAGAGGAGAGGAGAGGAGAGGAGAGGAGAGGAGAGGAGAGGAGAGGAGAGGAGAGGAGAGGAGAGGAGAGGAGAGGAGAGGAGAGGAGAGGAGAGGAGAGGAGAGGAGAGGAGAGGAGAGGAGAGGAGAGGAGAGGAGAGGAGAGGAGAGGAGAGGAGAGGAGAGGAGGAGAGGGAGAGGAGAGGAGAGGAGAGGAGAGGAGAGGAGAGGAAGAGGAGAGGAGAGGAGAGGAGACCCTCAAGATCATCGCGTCCAACCTATCAACCAATCCACCTAAACAACTAACCCCCTAAGGTCTCAACAGAGCAGAGTAGATGAGGTGAATCACCTTCCCATGGCCTGCTCACTGTTATGTGTAGAAATAAAAGGACTGCTTATGTTTTCATTAAAGGCAATTATATTTCCTATTAGCTAAAGCAGAGCAAACCAAAGAGCATTCAGACTTGGGTTTTAACTCTCCTGGGCACTGGCAGAGGGAGTAGAGCACTCCTGCTTGCTGTCATCTCAATGTCTTCCCCCCTAGGAAAAAAGCAGTGAGAGGTAACAAAGCGTAGTATATGGAAGAAAGGTTAGCACAAATCTTAGCTTTGCCTTTCCATCTGTACATTCAGTAATAGAAGAAATGGATAACAACCTTTACCAATACTATTTATTTGTGTTACAGTGAGGTCATCAGTTTGGATTTTCAGGCAGCACAGTCCTGTGAAAGGAAGAAGTTGACAATCTCCTGATTTATGGAAATCAAGCCTAACACATTTCATAGTCTGCCTGCCACTGCCAACAAGAATTAAGGAGTAGTAACAAACATAAACAGCTCTCTGCTTCATGCTTTGGAAAACAGCTGAGAGATTTTAGGGTGTAAATTCCCAAAGTCTTCAGGATCTGCACATGTAAATTCACAGCTGTAGGAGCTTTCTTGCTGGGATCATAGAATCAACCAGGTTGGAAGAGACCTCCAAGATCATACAGTCCAACCTCTCACCCAGCCCTATCCAATCAACCAGACCATGGCACTGGAAGCTTAGGCTGGAGGTGAGGAGAAAGTTCTTCCCAGGAAGAGCAATTGGCCACTGGAATGTGCTGCCCAGGGAGGTGGTGGAGTCACCGTCCCTGGAAGTGTTCAAAGCAGGATTGGATGTGGCACTTGAAGCCATGGTTTAGTTAGTCATGAGGTGTTAGGTATTAGGTAATAGGTTGGACTCAATGTTCTCTGAGGTCTTTTCCAACCTGGTTGATTCTATGATTGTATGAAAAAGCATAAGTGGAGCTGGACTCAAATTTATGCAGATTTGCAACAAATTTATATAGGTTCTGCACGTTTTGGCATTCACTCCTACTCTTGTCCATTCATTACCTACAGCACAGCATATAAAGATTGGGGGGTTTTAATTACTGAATGAGCAAGTTTTTAACATAGGAAAACAATTCCACTTTGTCCTGCTTTAAGGAGGGGGGGGGTGGAGTAGGGTTGAACTAGATGATCCCCTGAGGTCCCTTCAGTCATTCTGTGATTCACTTGGAAAATAAGGATACACAATGAGTCAAGAAGTTCATAATTATGATAAAGTATAGGAGCTTTTGCCTTTTTTTTTTATGAGCTTGCTAAGCTCAATATTTCAAAGAAATGCCCTATAAATATTGTATGAAATGTATACAACTTCTTTGTGCATAATCAGAATTATTCTAAGTTTCATACTTCCAGTAGGTTGCATTTTTTTTCCTTCCTTCCCCTTAGAAGTTTTCATGAATTGCCAGCAAAGGGGCTTGGCTTTAAGAGAAGACAGAAAATTGTATTTTGTCCCCCCCAAGGAAAGTAAAATAAAGACTCTTTCACACAGGATTGGAAAGAATTGGAAGCAAAATGTGCTGTTCACAACTCTACACAGAAATTACCCAAATTCCCATTCAGCCTCAGCCCAGTCCTTCGACCTGGGCTTACAACAACTTCTTCAAGCCAAAAACCTTTGCAAACCCTCCCCCCACTTTAGCCAAAAACTCCAGGCCTCAAATCATAGAATCATAGAATCAATAAGGTTGGAAAAGACCTCAAAGATCATCAAGTCCAACCTGTCACCCAAGATCTCATGACTACTAAACCATGCACCAAGCGAACGCCTCCAGGGATGGTGACTCCACCACCTCCCTGGGCAGCACATCCCAATGGCCAATCTCTCTTTCTGAGAAGAATTTCTTCCTAACATCCAGCCTAAACTTCCCCTGGCACAGCCTGAGACTGTGTCCTCTTGTTCTGCTGCTGGTTGCCTGGGAAGAGATCAACCTCCACCTGTCTGCAACCTCCCTTCAGGTAGTTGTAGACAGCAATAAGGTCTCCCCTGAGCCTCCTCTTCTCCAGGCTAAACAACCTCAGCTCCCTTAGCTGCTCCCCATAGGGGTTGCTTTCCAGACCCCTCACCAGTGTTGTGATGATTTCCCTGCCAAGTAGTTCTGAAGAGCCACATTCACATGCAAAACATCAGTGAGTTTTGTAATGACAAATCTATTTCTTCCACCAAAACAACCCAAAAAGTCTTTGTTCATGAACTCTGTATCAATGCAGGCCAAGCATATTAAAAACACCATCAATGTTTTGAAGCAGTATGACATAAAAAAATGAAGTAGTGGGTCACAAAGGTGTATTCTCTGAGCTGTTTACACTCATGCACCCCTAGGATCACCTAGGGCAGGCCACACATGAACATATCCAGGTGGACTTTGAAAGTCTCCAGAGAAGAAGACTCCACAACCTCTTTCTTGAGCAGCCTGGTTTAGCAGGATGTGTCCCTTCCCAAGGCAGCAGGATTTGAACTGGATGATCTTTAGGGTCCCTTTCATCCAAATCATCCTATGAATCTATGAAATGCAGACAAGGGGACCCCAACAGAACTGTGTCTCAACCAGCCCATGCTCCAGGGCTTGGCTGGCTGCTGACTCCAGTCATCTCCTGGGTCCAGCCCCTGGCTGGTGTTTGTAGTGCAGAAAGTTGAGTAGCCCTAGGAGAGGACCCAGCAGATCAGAGGGCCACAGCCCATGATCCCACAGGAAGGCAGGAGAGGGACTGTTTCCAAAGGCCTGTGGAGAAGTGATATGATAAGGGGCAATGGTTTGAAATGAGAGGAGATTTATACTGGATGTCAGGAGCAAGTTCTTTCCTGTGAGGGTGCTGGAACGCTGGAACAGGTTGCCCAGGGAGGTAGTTCAGGCCTCTTCCCTGGAGATATTCAAGGTCAGGCTGGACAAGGCTCTGAGCAACCTGATCTAGTAGAGGATGTCCCTGCTCACTGCAGGGAGCTTGGACTACATGACCTTTGGAGGTCCCTGCCAACCCAAACCTTTCCATGATTCTATAATCCAGTAATGCAAAGCCTTTAACAATAAGATTAATATCTAATAACAGAATAAGATCTAAACCCAATCTCAAATAACAAGAAATAAAATCTAACACATCAATTAATGTCTTAAAATGAACTGGAAAAGGAGTTAATGAAACAGTGCCAGCAGTTTCAGCTGTGGAGGTGCTGAACTAACCCAACATGAAGACAAAACCACGTCACAAAATTCTCCTCGCTTACATCAACAACAGAACTGGCCCCTGCTACTGCATTGCAAGCAGTGCCAATTATTAGGTGCTAATTCCAAAGTTTTAGCTGTTAGCATCACCCAGAAATTCTCCTTTTCCTAGATATTCTATTTAGGTCAAAGTCAGTAAGTTGCAGCCACCCCTTTCCTGTGTCTGTGTACTTAGAATAGAATCAACCAGGTTGGAAAAGACCTCAGAGATCATCAAGTCCAACCTAGTACCTAATACCTAAC
>NW_027142420.1:2802525-2866652 GCF_026170545.1 Melanerpes formicivorus | reverse complement strand
GAAACTACTTTACACACTTAAGACTTCTTGATTCAGTCACAAGGAAACAACACCAAGAATGTCCTGAAGTTAGCTCTTTCAGAGGCAGGAAGCATCAAAATGAAAACTATCCAGGTGACATTAAATACACAGTGTATACTTCACAGACTCATAGTAATTATTCAGGTTGGAAAAGAACCTTTGAAATCATTGAGTTCTGCTGTAATCCTAACACTGCTGGGTCCACCAGTAAACCCCCGTCCCTAAGGGCCACATCTACACATCCTTTAAATATCTATAGGGATGGTGACTCAACAGTTTCCCTGGGCAGCCTCCAGAACACTTTTGGTGAAGAAATTTTCCTAATGTCCAATCTAAACTCACCTGGTGCAACCTGAGGCCATTGCTTTCATCCTATCATTTGTTAGCTGGGAGAAGATGCAACACCCCACTTCTCTATGACCTCCTTTCAGGTACTTGTAAAGAGTGAGGTCTCCCTTCTGCCTCCTTTTCTCCAGGCTAAATAACCCAGGTCCCTCAGCCACTCCTCACAAGGGGTGCTCTAGACCTTTCAACAGCTTCACTGCCCTTCTCTGGACATGCTCCAGCACCTCAACTATCTTTCTTGTAGGGAGGGTCCCCCAAAATCAACACAGTACACAAGGTGTGGCCTCACCAGTGCCAAGCACAGCAGCATGATCACTTCCCTGGTGGTGCTGGTCACACTGCCTCCAATACAGAGGATGCTGCTGTTGGCCTTCTTGGCCACCTGGGCACACTGCTGGCTCCTATTCAGCCAGGTGGTCAATCAGCACCCTCAGGTCCATCTTTACAGGTAGCTTTCCAGCCACTCTTCCCCAAGCCTGTAGTGTTGCACAGGGTTGTTGTGACACAGGTGCAGCACCCAGAACTCGGCTTTGTAGAACCTCATAGCATGCACCTCAGATCATTGGTGCTGCCTGTCCAGGTCCCTCGTGGAGCCTGCCTTCCTTCAGGCAGATCAACACTTTCATCCAGCTTATGATCAGAGGGCTGGAGCACCTCTCCTATGAGGACAGACTGAAGGAGTTGGGGCTGTTTCAGTCTGCAGAAGAGAAGGCTCAGAGGTGACCTCATTGTAGCCTTCCAGTATCTGAAGGGGGCTACAAGAAGTTTGGGGAGGGACCTGCTCAGGATCTCAGGTAGATGATAGGACTAGGGGGAATGGAATGAAGCTGAGGTGGGGAGATTCAGGCTGGATGTGAGGAGGAGGTTCTTCCCATGAGAGTGGTGAAGCCCTGGAATGGGTTGTCCAGGGAGGTGGTCGGGGCCCTGTCCCTGGAGGTGTTTAAGACCAGGCTGGATGAGGCTCTGGCCAGGGGTGATCTAGTGTGGGGTGTCCCTGCCCATGGCAGGGGGGTTGGAACTAGGTGATCCTTGTGGTCTCTTCCAACCCTGACTGATACTATGATACTATGATTAGTGTTGTCTACAAATTTACTGAGGATGCCTCAACCCCTCATCCAGAACATCAATGAAGATATTACATATACAAACATAGAATACATATACATAGAATAAACCAGGTTGGAAGAGACCTTCAAGATCATTGCGTCCAACCCCAACAACCAATCCAACCCACCTGAACAAACTACCCATGACACCAAGCACCCATCAAGTCTTTTAAGTCTATTAAACAGACCTGTTCCCAGTACTGAGTCCTGGTGAACCACCACTTGTGACTGGCACCTGATGGATTCAGCTCCATTCCCACACAACTCCTTGGACCTGGCCATCCTGTCAGTTTTCCTTTACTTTCCTGTCCTCACAATGCTTGGTTTGTTCTTCTCTTTAGTAAAATTCACAGTAAAACACATATCTTAACAATTTTACTTTTCCCACAGATTGCTACCAAGCAAATAGTTTTTAAAATGCCATCATAACCCCTCTTCACCATTACTGACAGGCAGCTAATACATTTTTCCCTTAAAGGCAGTATTATTAGTATGTTTAATCCAAATTCAGTTGCTTCTGCACTGCTTGCTCTCAGTGATGAGACAAGACAGTGACAAATCAGCTTCAGATTTAGATGGCCTCTAACTGAAAGCCTGCAAAGTCCCATTGTCAAAGTTTGTTGTTATAATTACCATGTAAAGCTTTCCATAAAATTGTCCTATTTTCACATTTCAGTGCAATATATCTGACTGCTTCCCACCATGGCCACAATGCTTCCATCAGCACTTCATACTTCAAGGTGGTAAGCAGATAAAAATGGCTATTTCATAGAGTCACAGAGAATGATAGGGACCTCAAAAGCTAATCCAGTCCAACCCCCCTCCCAGAGCAGGAATCACCTAGCTGATCACACAGGAACACAGCACGGCAGGTTTTGAATATCTCCAGAGAGGGAGACTCCACAATTCCCCTTGGCAGCCTGTTCCAGGGGCTCTGTCACCCTCACAGTGACAAAATGCTTCTTCCTGTTTCCATGGAACTTCTATGCCTCAACTTCCACCATTGCCCCTTGTGCTGTCCTTGGGCACCTGACTCCATCCTCTTGGCACTCACCCTTCACATCTTATAAACATGAATGAGGTCACTCCTTAGTTCCTCCTATCCAAGCTAAAAACACCCATTCAGAACCTAGGCAGGACTAAACTCATTATTTTACAGGATTATTATCTAAACAATATCAAAATCATGATTAAAAGTGCAGTGATATAAACATCAGCATTTTATCATTTAGGATAGGATAGGATAGGTAGGATAGGATAGGAAGGATAGGATAGGATAGGATAGGATAGGATAGGATAGGATAGGATAGGATAGGATAGGATAGGATAGGGTTAGGAATAGGATGGGGTTAATAGAATAGACATGGAGGAGAGAAGAGAAGAGAAGAGAAGAGAAGAGAAGAGAAGAGAAGGAGAGAAGAGAAGAGAAGAGAAGAGAGAAGAGAAGAGAAGAGAAGAAGAGAAGAGAAGAGGAAAGGAGAGAAGAGAAAGAGAAGGAGAGAGAGAAGAGAAGAGAGGAGGAGGAGGAGAGGAGGGAGAGGAGAGGAGAGGAGAGGAGAGGAGGAGGAGAGGAGGAGAGGAGAGGAGAGGAGAGGAGGAGAGAGGAGAGGGAGAGGAGAGGAGAGGAGAGGAGAGGAGAGGAGAGGAGAGGAGCAGGAAGAGGAGAGGAGAGGAGAGGAGAGGAGAGGAGAAGGAGAGGATGAGGAGAGGAGAGTAGAGGAGGAGGAGAGGAGAAGAGAGAGGAGAGGGAGAGGAGAGGAGAGGAGGAAGAGGAGAGGAGAGAGAGGATGGAGGGAGAGGGAGAGGAGAGGAGAGGAGAGGAGAGGAGAGGAGAGGAGAGGAAGGAGAGGAGAGGGAGGAGGAGGAGAGGAGAGGAGAGGAGAGGAGAGGAGAGGAGGAGGAGAGGAGAGGAGAGGAGAGGAGAGGAGAGAGAGAGTGAGGGAGATGAGAGAAGAGAGAAGAGAAGAGAGAAAGAGGAAGAGAAGAGAAGAGAAGAGAAGAGAAGAGAGAAGAGAGAGAAGAGAAGAGAAGAGAAGTAGGAAGAGAAGAGAAGAGAATGAGAAGAGAAGAGAGAAGAGAAGAGAAGAGAAGAGAAGAGAAGAGAAGGAGAAGAGAAGAGAAGAGAAGAGAAGAGTAAGAGAAGAGAAGAGAAGAGAAGAAGAGAAGAGACGAGACGAGACGAGACCAGGTTGGAAAAGACCTTTGAGATCATCAAGTCCAACCTATCACTCAACTCCATCTAGTCAACTAAACCATGGCACCAAGTGCCTCATCCAGGCTTTTTTTAAACACTTCCAGTGATGGTGACTCCACCACCTCCCCTGGGCAGCACATCCAAATGGCCAATCTCTTTTTCTGAGAAGAATTTATTCCTACCATCCAGCCTAAACCTCCCCTGGCACAGCTTGAGACTGTATCCTCTTGTTCTGGTGCTGAGTACCCTAGGAGAAGAGACCAAGCCCCACCTGGCTACAACCTCCGTTCAGGTAGATAGCAATAAGGTCTCCCCTGAGCCTCCTCTTCTCCTGGCTAAGCAACCCCAGCTCCCTCAGCCTCTCCTCACAGGCCTGTGCTCCAGATACCTCCTCTGCCTTGTTGCCTTCCTCTGGACAAGTTCCAGCATCACAAAATCTATCTTAAACTGAGAGGCACAACACAGAACACCTATGTGATCGGGTGTGTGGGGGGCAACATGGCTAATACAACAATGACTTCCAGAGCTATGCCATGAAGCAGCCCAGCACATACACTATTGCACACTTAGCCAAGACAGTCAGTGGATAATATACATAGAATACATAGAATAAACCAGGTTGGAAGAGACCTTCAAGATCATCGTGTCCAACCCATCAACCAATCCAACCCACCTAAACAACTAAACCATGGCACCAAGCACCCCAGCAAGTCTCCTCCTGAACACCTACAGGGATAGTGACTCCACCACCTCCTCAGGCAGCCCATTCCAATAGGCAATCACTCTCTCTGTATAGAACTTCTTCCTAACATGCAACCTAAACCTTCCCTGGCACAGCCTGAGACTGTGTCCTCTTGTTCTGGTGCTGGTTGCCTGGGAGAAGAGACCATCATCCGCCTGTCTACAACCTCCCTTCAGGTAGTTGTAGAGAGCAATAAGGTCACCCCTGAGTCTCCTCTTCTCCAGGCCAAGCAACCCCAGCTCCCTCAGCCTCTCCTCACAGGGCTGTGTTCCAAGCCCCTCACCAACTTCGTTGCCCTTCTCTGGACTCGCTCCAGCAAGTCAACCTCCTTCCTAAACTACAACTCAACATGTTTATAGAAAGATTTCACTGTCAGGATGTGGGTCAAGATCAATGTTGGCCAAAGGACCCTTTTCTAGGGGACAATAATCTATAGAGAAACCTTAGCTTTGTGTGGGAACCAAAGCTGACAGCAGACAGTCATCTAACAAGGCTCAGATTCACTTGGATTCACAGTATCACAGTATCACTAAGGTTGGAAGGGACCTTAAAGATCATCGAGTCCAACCTCTTATAATTCTGCAAACAGAGTATTTCTGTTCAGACTTTCAGTGAATCATTTCACACTTAAAGACATTTCCAGCCAACTGTATGCTTCAGAACATTTCAGCTAACCCAAACCAGAGACCTTAAAAACCCTTGTGAAAATCAAGTACAGTAGCCACTGCAATTTGGTGAGAATTTATTACTCTACTAAAACATAAGCAGTGTTTTACAGGTGTTGAGTCATACTTCTGCTGTATTTACATGCACTCAACGATTTTGAGGCAAAATTATGGTCAAAGAGAACAAATTGTGAGAATGCCTACTCCATAACTACTATAGGGTTTTTCAGAAACTAATTTGAAAGTATCTTCCTCTAGCCTGATATCTTCTTTTGTTTTTTCAAGCGAAGGCACATCAGACGGAGTGAAGAAAACCTATTCCACTAGCAACACATTATCCAATCACAGCACATCTGCCTTTCTCCTGTGATGACAAGGATGCACAGATGTTTTTTAATCTCCATAAACCAATATGCTAACTATAAAAACAAAGGAACAGATACAATCTACTGCCAGTAATTCTATTAATCTGAGATAAGAAACCCCCCCCCCCCAAAACAGCCAAGCCGAACCCAGAAGGAATCGCTTTCTTCAAACAAACTTCTTCCTGCTTATAAATCAGAGTACTAAAAAAGAAATAAATACACATGTATCCTAGTGATCTAACACCCATCCCAAGCTAGCCCCATCTTGTGTCACTGCCTAAGTCATGCAAATTACACCAGAACTGCCAGTTGACTAAGATTAATGACACTGCGCCAGCTTCTTTGTTTCTCTCTGCGGCCGTTTAGTGTGAAATACTATCCAAAAACATTA
This sequence comes from Melanerpes formicivorus, assembly GCF_026170545.1. Lineage (NCBI taxonomy): Eukaryota > Metazoa > Chordata > Aves > Piciformes > Picidae > Melanerpes > Melanerpes formicivorus. The sequence continues at coordinate 2,860,823 of NW_027142420.1, read as the reverse complement.
TCTATCCTCTATTAATCCCACAAATTTGTTCACACCATGCACATTGTTTAGGGCAATTTACAACAGGAACATACTGAGCACAATTGCATTTAATTACTTGGGTTCTAATTACATTCATTAAAGGCTAATAAAATAAATGAAACAGCTTTAAAAGCTTCTGCAAAACACATGGGTCTTGTCTCCCTCACGGAGCATACTGTAAAGGTTTGATGTGAGGCATAGATTTCAGCATCTATGTCCTGCCTATTATGTCTCTGTGATCCCCACAAAGACACCCAATGCACGTTTATTTTTATTTATATGGGAACCATATGCACATCAATCCTGAATGATCCTGAATGCTGCTGAGATTTACTTATATTGCCAGTCATGAAGATGCCAGGCGCTCCAAACTACTTTTTAATGTGGTATGTTGAGACGGAGGAATATCAGTTTTAACATTCCAAGCCAGCTCTTTTTAACTGTTTCCACCTGCACTACAGGGCCATTCCCTCATGGTTTTTTTTCTCTCATCTTATATCTGCATTCTAAAAGATATAAACTGACATCAGAAAGAGAGGAAGACAGCAAGAAAGAAGAGAAGGAAAGGGGGCCGTGGGGGGGAACCACGTTATTTGGTATACAGTCTTACAAATATTTTGTTAAGGCTCATTTCTGACATCCATCTGAGGAGCTGCATTTCTTTGATTGTTTTTTTGTTCTTTGTAGCTATTTACATTAAAAAACAAAAAGCAACCCACCACATTCTGCACACTAGGCAGTCTAAACAAATCCCCCACGGTGGTTGAAAATGCAGCTTGTTAATAACACAATTTTCTAATTCTTACATTTCTGCTCTATTTCCATTGTGCTTAGAATGCAGTTTATGGCAAGAGACAGAGCCTGGAACACGCCGCCGACAACTGTGCCAGAGAGCATTCAGCACTGGCTGTTTAGAAGCGGAGTGCTCACGGTGAGGTTCTCCCATTACAGCTCTTCATTGCTCTTGGATTTACAAGATCTTTAGTCATCAGTGAGAGGAACAAAGTTCTAGCTTCACCCCACGCCCTTTACCTGGTCTGAAGATTCAACCTGACACTTGGAAAGGGAAAACTCCTAAACATTCTGCATCACAAATATGGTGGCAACCACACGTGTCTGCCAACAGTTTAAGAAGCACAAAAAACTTAGGATTAATTTATTGTTTTTAATGAAGAAATGGACATACAAAACAAACTCATTAATTAATTAACTTTCAGGTGTAACATTCAAGCATTGTAGAAGTTTAATCATTTATTAATATTGGTTTTTTATGCACTCAAAGATGTGGTGCAAAGATTCTAGGAAGTAAATTGAGTCCCTCCAATGCATCCTCCCCTTACAATAACCATTCAGTGTCTGGCAATTAGTTAATTAATTACTGGGTTGTTTTTTTTTTTTTTTAAATCAATTTCGAGGGGTTAGTGGATTACTGAGGAAATAATTATATTTTACATTAAAATAATTTATGGTTTTCTTCAAATATTCTCTTTGAAATATGGTTCACCAGAAGGATGCTTTGGGCAGCTCAGCTGAGAGCAGCAATGAACTAACCCTGGCTCCCTGCACCCTTTCAGAAAGTTCACCTTTAAACGATGCAACTTTGCCACATCCACGTCTCAGACTGTTTCTTATTAGGAGCACAGGAGCAATTTCTTTTGCAAGCCATTACAAGAAAAACCACGAAAAAGAACCGGTATGAATCCCTCATTCAGATCTATATAAGCTCCTCATTCGTGAATCAACATTTGCTTTGGGGAAGGGAGGAGGGGCGCCCATCCCGCACAACAAAGCAGCAGCTCAATGCAGCTGCCATCTGGCTTCCTCCTGCAGTTCACTTCCCATAGCAAACAAGATCCATAGTTTAAGGAGTGTTGGGGAAGGGAGAGGGGCTGCAGTTTTAACCTCACAGCTTTATGATGGGGCATTTTTCCACTCTATAAAAACCTCTCTTAATATAGGAGAATGGAAGGCTCAGGAAATTGTTAGTAGGATAGAAAGCCTTTCACTTCTGTGTTTCTGGTTCAGATTCACATCAGCTCAGTGGTAACCAGATATAACTACCACCTAAAGGACTTTTTAATGAAATAAGTTAGCTGATCTCCGTACAAAACTTAGTGAGCCAGCATCCACATCACTAAAAGCAACATCAAATGCAATAAACTCCACTGCACTTCAGTTGCATCTCACCAGCAGCCAAGAGCATTTCAGACATTAAAGCATAAACCAAACTGTTTTCCCTACCAGAGAAGAAAGAGTGGTAAAAGCATGACACAGTCAGCGAGGGGTCTGCCATGTGATGTACTTCATAAAAGCACGAGTCTGTCAACTTTCAGGTTATGTTCTGATGTCCACTGTCCGTGGGTAGTGGTGATGGTAAGCTGAGCAGAAATGAATCTAACAGCTCAGCTTTGCAGCAGTTCAGGACTCAGACTGAAGGACAGGAATGATCTCTTTTTATTGTATGTTATGCAATAGTGTGCATTCACCATTTGGCTGCATTTATAAACCAGCAATAGGTCCAAAGATTCAGGCTGTGTACTCTGATGTTCTATCCAAGATGACTGTAACATAAATGATGAGAAAGGTGCTGGTTTAAGCAGTAAGCTACACCCTAGCAGCTTCCTTGTTGTATGCAAGGATCCAGGTCCTTTCCCATTAAATTATCATTAATATCAATGGTAGCACTAAAACATTTCCTTGAAATCAGGAGAGTTTTCCCACTCCTTCAGCAGGTTCTGACTTTATACGCATTCCTGTTGAGGTATTCAACCAGGTGTACAAACAGCTCACAGCACGATGAAATTAAAAGCAATTTCTTTCTGCATTGAGAAAGCAGCATCCAGTTTACAGCCCAAGGAAAATAAACTTCAAAATCAAACATTCACATGGCTGGAAAGGTCAAATGCTGTTCTAATACCACACAACTAAATGGATAATGTCCATTAGACTGATCAGTGCAAAACACCAACAAAATGAATAAATACAACCCAAAAGCTAATGACCTCAATCCCTAGCAGCCCCTTGACCCTTATTACTACAGCTGCTGGTGTAGGAAAGGATTAAAGGGGGCTAGAAATCATTGGGTTAACATACAAGGGCTCAGAAATTTGACCTTGGTTGCTTACAACATATATCCTCTACTAAAAATGAGTATATGAGGAGAATTAGAAACAGAGCTAGCAAAGGTCAGCTTGAGTGCAGATAAACTAAGAAAAAGGAGGCTGGGAAGGCAAAAAGGTTTTCTTTCTCCCACAGCACTTCATTGTAAGCAAGGCGGTCGAGGGACAGAAGCAGGATTAGAGCAGCTGGCACTGTTGAACATGGCAGATAAACTTCTGGGCACACAAACCCTTCTTCAGGTCTGAAACAGAAGGAGCAGTTTTCAAAGTTCAATAAATGAACAACTACTCACCATGAGATATTTACCACCGGGTTATAAGAGGTATGAATAACATCCTCATCACCACGGCCAGAACACCAAACTTCCTCACTAATTGCAATCATAAATTCAATAATCACAACTCTTTTGTCAGCCTGGCTCTGAAATACTCCTGTACTAAGATCCTAAATAAGGAATAACTAAAATAATTTCCAACTTTGATGCTAAACTTAAGATGGGGTTGTTTACATCTTTGATGTTGACCCTTTGGGGTTGTTTAGCCTGGAGAGGTGGAGGCTTAGGGCGGCTACGGTCCATCTAGAGCCTTCTCTTCTCCAGGCTGAACAACCCCAGCTCAGCCTCTCCTTGCAGCAGAGGTGCTCCACCCCCAGATCATTTTTGTAGCACTCTTCTGGACCTGCTCCATCAGCTCCATGTCTTTCCTATGTTGAGGGCTCCAGAGCTGGACACAGATGATTGAAGTGATATATGTCCACCCTTTCTGAACAACTGTTCTCAACTTTTCTTGTGCTGTCGGTTCTATTTCACACATGAGAGACTTTAAATCTAGAAGAGAAAGGAAAGGAAAGAAAAGAAAAAAAGAGAAGAAAAGAAAATAGAAGAGAAGAAAAGAGAAGAATAAAAATAAAAGAAAATAAAAGAGAAAAGAAGAAAAGAGAAGAGAGAAGAGAAGAGAAGAGAAGAGAAGAGAAGAGAAGAGAAGAGAAGAGAAGAGAAGAGAAGAGAAGAGAAGAGAAGAGAAGAGAAGAGAAGAGAAAAGAAAAGAAAAGAAAAGAAAAGAAAAGAAAAGAAAAGAAAAGAAAAGAAAAGAAAAGAAAAGAGAAAAGAAAAGAAAAGAAAAGAAAAGAAAAGAAAAGAAAAGAAAAGAAAAGAAAAGAAAAGAAAAGAAAAGAAAAGAAAAGAAAAGAAAAGAAAAGAAAAGAAAAGAAAAGAAAAGAAAAGAAAAGAAAAGAAAAGAAAAGAAAAGAAAAGAAAAGAAAAGAAAAGAGAAAAAGAAAAGGTTTAGACTGGATCATAGTAAGAAGTTTTTCAGTACAAGGCTGCTGAGACTCTGGCCCAGGCTGCCCAGGGAGGTTGTGGCTGCCTCCTCCCTGGGGGTATTCAAGGCTATGTCGGATGAGGCCTTGAGAACTGAGTCTAGCTGAGAGGTGTCCCTGCCCATGGTGGGGAGATTGGCAAAGATGATCTCTGAGGTCCCTTCCAACCTAAGCCATTGTATAATGCATGGTTCACTGTTAAAAGACAGAAAAACACACAGGATGAGCTTCTGAGTTGCCTGCAGGTAGGATGAAGAGCAACACACTTCTTCTTCTGGCATAATGAAAGCCAGAACAGAATCTTCAAAAGTAAATTAATCAATTTGTTTCATTCCAATAACTTGGTAAGAGGCCTAAAGATTTATAGCAGGAAAGATGTTTTTTTAAGTAATAAAAAATATCAGAAGTAGGAATAAAATATTATACTGCTATATCAGTAACACAAAGCACACTGAAAATCAGATCACTTGAAAGCTTAAGTAGCAAGTTTAAAAGCCCTACCAAGTAGCTTTTGGGCTATTGGCTTTTTGGACCATGTCCCATAGAGCTTTTTGGGCCAATTTTCATGGGCTGTTACAATAAAGTCAGAGCCTCCACACTTAATCATAGAGAACAACAGCACAGGTCTCATTTTTGTTTCAGCTCATATTAATTCCACAGTGAAGGCACAAAAATTAAGAGCTAACTAGCTGTTACTGGATGAATTGGTATTGAAGTATACTAAAATGCACAATTAACCTTTTTACTGCTGATCAAACAGAGAGGTTTTGGGGAAAGAAAGAAGCACACAGATGTTTCTGTTGTGGCTTATTTTTATTTCTATTTATGCATGGTCAAAAAGTGTGACAACAGGTAAAAAAAATAGCTTTTCTCTCCATCTCTCCTTCTGCACTACAGACAGAAAAGCTCCCAAGCTGTCTCACTATTTAACAGTTTTGTAGCTCTGTACCAATTTCCAGCAAGTTGAAAGTTCAACCTTTTGGATCTTACGTGACACTAAAATGTAGTTAATAAGAATTTGGGTCAGAGTTAGCACAGCAACACAGTCTCTAAAAGACAGCTGCATCTGCACCCCTAAATTACAGAATCACAGAATCAACCAGGTTGGAAGAGACCTCCAAGATCATCAAGTCCAACCAATCACCCAACACCATCTAATCAACTAAACCATGGCACCAAGTGGCTTACCCAGTCCCTTCTAAAACACATCCAGGGACATTTACCCCACCACCTCCCAGCGCAGCACATTCCAATGGCCAATCTCTCTTGCTGGGAAGAATTTCTTCCTCACATCCAGCCTAAACCTCCCCTGGCACAGCTTGGGACTGTGTCCTCTTGTTCTGGTGCTGGTTGCCTGGGAGAAGAGACCAACCCCCACCTGGCTACAACCTCCCTTCAGGGAGTTGGAGAGAGCAAGGAGGTCTCCCCGAGCCTCCTCTTCTCCAGGCTAAACAATGCCAGCTCCCTCAGCCTCTCCTCACAGGGCTGTGCTCCAGACCCCTCCCCAGCTTTGTTGCCCACCTCTGGACACCTTCCAGCAATTCAACATCTTTTTTGAATTAAGGGGCCCAGAACTGGACACAGGACTCAAGGTGTGGCCTAACCAGTGCTGAGTACAGGGCAGAATGACTTCCCTGCTCCTGCTGGCCACACTATTCCTAACACTACTGCAATAACCCTCCACACTAGTGAATGGTAAATCTTTTATTAAATGGAGCATAATATGCTGCTTGTCCTTAATGGACTAGAAAATATATGAATAGTATATACCTTTTGCAGTGCTGAAGTTATAAAATACAGCATTATTATACTTAGTGATGGTGAATACCCTTTCTGAGGCAAGCACACAAATACATTACTTTGAAGCTGGTTTACAGCTATCCCTATGTGGCAAGATATGGCTGGGCTACAAATCCATTAATCTAAGCCAGGCTGTAGCATGCCTGTGATGTCCTCCAAGCACTAATTGATAAGATTTCCCAATTATAAACTCCACTTTGCTCTTGTGAGGGCAGTAAATGAAGACGTGAGAGTGGATGAGATCTCATTTTGGATAAGCCCCTAGTCCTTGTTAAAATGTTGTTCCTTCACAGCCAGTTATGCATCACCATTGATAGAATAATAACAGGTGCCTTGGTTGTGCATTCCTTTCCTGCCTGCCTTTCAGCTATGATTTTAAAACTTGTGAAGGACTAGGGAAAGGATTTACAAGGGAACTGGCAGGATTATTTAGAAGACAAATGTAATATTGTTTTTCCCAACTCGTCAAACACCATAACTCTCACTCAAAGGACTATATCCTGGTTTACTTTCCCACTCTGGGAAATTATTGATTTAGAGCTAAGTTTGTCAGTAAAGATTACTACATGTCATAATGGTTACAGGTAAGTGGCAGTGCTAACCATGAGGAGACAGCCAAGGAATACTTCCAATTGCAAGCAGCTGCACAGAAGCTACAGCATTATATGCTCACCATGTCTGTGTGAATCATGCTTTGATTAGTGATTCTATAAATCATAGAGTCATAGAATTGTTAGGGTTGGAAGGGACTTCAAGGATCATCCAGTTCCAACCCCCCTGCCATGGGCAGGGACACCTCACATTATAGCAGGTTGCTCACAGCCACATCCAGCCTGGCCTTCAAAACCTCCAGGGATGGAGCCTCCACCACCTCCTGTTCCAGTCTCTCACCACCCTCATTGGGAACAACTTCTTCCTAACATCCAATCTGAATCTACCCATTTCGATTTTGTTTCCACTCCCCCCAGTTCCTGACACCCTCAAAAGTTCCTCCCCAGCTTTCTTGTAGCCCCCTTCAGATACTGGAAGACCACATAATGTCTCTTCAGAGCCTTCTCTTCTCCAGACTGAACAGCCCCAACTCTGGGGCTCATAGGAGAGCAGCTCCAGCCTTCTGCCCATCCTCATGCCCCTTCTCTGGACACCTTCCAGCACCTCCAGATCCTTCCTGTAATAGAGGCTCCAGAACTGGATGCAGTACTCCAGGTGGTGTCTCACCAGCGCAGAGTAGAGGGGCAGAATCACCTCCCTCGACCTGCAGGCTATGCTTCTCTTGATACAGCCCAGGATATGATTGGCTTTCCAATAGCTCAGATTAGCAGGGATAGATTTGGAGCAGTTTCCTTTCCATTGTTCTGCCCTTCACTTCAATAAACAGGAGTATTGCAATTACTCCTTAATGTTTCCTTAACCAATGCTCTTTTCTGTGGCATTTCATTTGTCAAGAACAATGACAGGAGTGCGATAAAACAACCAACCACTGTCACAGTCTGAACAGTGGACTCATGATGGTTCCTTAGTGTGATCTCAGAAGTATGAAAAACTCAGGGGGCTCACTTCAATCAACAGTAAAACTTTATTGTTTACCTATAGGAGGTAGAGAAAAGGGGAAAGGTAAAGTGAAGAGGGGAAAGGGAAAGGGAGAGGGAAAGGGAGAGGGAGAGGGAAAGGGAAAGGGAAAGGGAAAGGGAAAGGGAAAGGGAAAGGGAAAGGGAAAGGGAAAGGGAAAGGGAAAGGGAAAGGGAAAGGGAAAGGGAAAGGGAAAGGGAAAGGGAAAGGGAAAGGGAAAGGGAAAGAGATCTATAGCTACCAATAATGCAAGAGTCCAAAGACATCTCTGTGGTTCCAGGTCCTGTCCTGCTGGTCCTTCTTGATCTTAGTGGGGAAAACTTTCCTTCAAGGTCTTCTTCTGGTTACTACTTCTTCTCCTTGTTGTAGGAGAATAAATCTGATGAAGAGCTACTGAAGGATCTGGGAATGGTTAGTTTGGAAAAGAGGAGGCTGAGGGGTGACCTCATTGCTTTCTACAACTACTTGAAAGGATGTTGGAGGGAGGCTGGTGCTGGTCTCTCCTCCCAGGTAATTAGTGACAGAACAAGAGGGAATGGCCTCAAGCTGCCATTGGGTAGGTTTAGACTGTCCCCCAGGACTCCAGTCTCAGCAAAGTTGGTTTCAAGACCACTGGATCCCAGCATACAGTGGTGCCTGAGGTTGTTTCTCCCCTGATGTAGGACTCTGCATTTCCCCTTGCTGAATTTCACAAGCAGTTCAATTACTTTACATTTAGTAATTCAGGAATGCTCAGGTAGACCACTAGACTCCAGCCTCTATGAAAGTTCAAGACATCTTAAACAAGCAAATTTCTTTCCAGTTGGATGACCTTCAAAATCATAAAGCAGGACAGCTTAAACACTTGTTCTTAGCACAGAAATTAATGCATAGTTGTCTAAAAGACACCTAAGCACAAGTAAAGCCATAGTAAAATTCACCACAATATGTTTGAAACAGTTAAATGTCCACCAGTCTTTGCTCACTAAGTGGAAACATCTAGGCAAGTATCACAGAATCAGAGAATTCAGCAAGAGTCTGAGTTTCAGGATCATTTTAAACCAAGATTTAAAGATCCTTTTGGTTACCATTTTGTTTTACAGAGATGTCATCTAATTCTATCACAGGTGCTGAATTAATTAATGGAATATTCAGCCTAAATGCCCATGGTGGCTTGCTTTCTGACCTCAAATCAGAAACAATATAAAAATGTTTCAATAAATTAGATTATACTTTAATCATAGAGTGATAAAATAGTTTGGATTGGAAGGGACCTCCAAAGGTCATCTAGTCCAAGCCCCTCAGGCTCTCCTCACAGGGCTGTGCTCCAAACCCCTCCCCAGCTTTTTTGCCCTTCTCTGGACACCTTCCAGTAACTCAATATCTTTCTTAAACTGAGGGGCCCAGGGATCAGTTGACCTCCTGTTTCACTTTTTCCAGACCAGAGCAGCAGTAAGGGTAACCAAGAGATCTACACATCATGACTATGTAAAAAAGTTGACAAGGTTTAAACAGATTGGGTTCTACTCATAAATATTTGACTACTAGGAGTGGAATAGAATAGAATAGAATAGAATAGAATAGAATAGAATAGAATAGAATAGAATAGAATAGAATAGAATAGAATAGAATAGACCTTCTAGAATGGAAGAGACCTTCAAGATCATCGTGTCCAACCTATCATCCAACACCACCTAATCAACTAACCCATGGCACCAAGCACCCCACCAAGTCTCCTCCTGAACACCTCCAGTGATGGTGACTCCACCACCTCCCCAGGCAGCCCATTCTAATGGGCAATCACTCTCTCTGTGTAGAACTTCTTCCTAACATCCAGCCTCAACCTCCCCTGGCACAGCTTGAGACTGTGTCCTCTTGTTCTGGTGCTGGTTGCCTGGGAGAAGAGACAAACCTCTGCTGTCTACAACCCCCTTTAAGGTAGTTGTAGAGAGCAATAAGGTCACCCCTGAGTCTCTTTCTCTCCAGGCTAAGCAGCCCCAGCTCCCTCAGCCTCTCCTCATAGGGCTTGTGTTCCAAACCCCTCACCAACTTTGTTGTCTTTCTCTGGACATGTTCCAGCAAGTCTACTTCCTTCCTAAACTGACAGGCCCAGAACTGGACACAGTATTTTTCATCCTTAAACCCTAAAATTGGCATCTCAGTATTCAGCAAAATATTCTGACTGTATGGAAAAAATACATGCTTCTGGAGTTGAATTTCTCCAGGTATTGTGCTTAAAAGCCAATGTTAAATATCAGAGAGTGGGAATAACTCTTTTTTTAACCGTTCCTTATGTCCAGAGAAGGGCCACAAGGATGATCAGAGGGCTGGAGTTCCTATCCTATGAGGACAGACTGAAAGAGTTGGAGCTGTTCAGTCTGGAGAAGAGAATGCTCCGAGGTGACCTAATTGTGGCCTTCCAGTATCTGAAGGGGGCTACAAGAAGTCTGGAGAGGGACTTCTCAGGATCTCAGGTAGTGATAGGACTAGGGGGAATGGAATGAAGTTGGAGGTGGGAAGATTCAGGCTGGAGGTGAGGAGGAAGTTCTTCCCCATGAGAGTGGTGAAGCCCTGGAATGGGTTGTCCAGGGAGGTTGTTGGGGTGCCGTCCTTGGAGGTGTTTAACACCAGGCTTGATGAGGCTCTGGCCAGCCTGATCTAGTGTGGGGTGTCCCTGCCCTTGGCAGGGGTGTTGGAACTAGATGATCCTTGTGGTCCCTTCCAACCCTCACTGATACTATGATACTATTATAAAGGTAACTTACTACATCAGTATTCATAGTATATTAGTTATACAGTGATCTTGCTTACATCATCTTGACTCCAGTTAGCTGACATTGGATTTGTACCAGAGTACTTCAAGAGCCTGGTTCCATACATCTCTTATTACTAACTATGTGGCAGCTTCATTTAGTTTATAGGCAGAAAGGGCAAACTAGTTTTATCACAGGGAAACAGATGACCTAGTTCAAGGCTGCCTAAGTTCATAGGAAAATGGTCTTGGTTGGGTTTGTTGTTTTTTTTTTATATAATATATCATTAAAAGTGATTTGAGGTGCAAAGAAAGCATAAATGGATACTACTCTATAAAAGTACTCTATAAACCTACATATCTTTGTATTTCCCTTATTTAGTAGCTCAAATAATCCAACTGTATCCCCTTCTCTCTTGATTCTTCAACTCAAAAACCAGCAGAGCTGAACAAGCAGCTGTATGGTTTCAGAGAGAATGTCACAATATAAACCATTAATATTTCCCTTACTAAAAAAAGGAGGGAGGTGGGAAGAGCCTCGACAACAATTTCATACACTTATGTGCTTTGCAGGCTGTGGGCTTAGGCAGGTGGGGTTTTTTTTTCTATTTTTCCTCCCCAAATTGGTATGGCTTGAGTTAGATTTAAAATCAGCTCCCAGAGGAGGCTGATAAATGGATTAAAGTAGAACATAAATTCCCTGTGTCACCCAGTCCCTTAAACCCTGATGTCAGTAACATGCCTAATCATTCCATTACTATAAACGTCAAACATGTTTTACATGTGTTAGAAAGAGTGAATGGGTATCAGAAGAAATGGAGGACTCAAGAAACTGTAATGCTGTTACAAACTTGGATGCAAAAGTATCTAACATATTAGGGTGTTAACAACCACTAGCATTTCAGATTCTTATTTTCTTACAACTTGTACACTTAAACCCCTACCACAGGAGACTGGGGAGGGGTTGAAATTTCACACACCCCCCAACATTAACTTTTGCCAGACCAGCTCAGGTGGAAGCAAATGGAAGCTGTATTTACAGGCAAAACTACAGTCCACAATGGAATGCAATGGATATGTACAAAATATCCAGGATTTACAATATTTTACAGATATTTACAATTAACAAACAACATGAGAAACCCCCTGGTAAAAAGGCCAGGTGAGCTGTCCCTCTGCCCCCACCCCCTGTCCAAAAGGCAGAAAGGAGAAGAGAGAAAGTAGCAGTTAGACTTTATCAAAACCATGCAGCCAAGGTCAGGCAGAAGCAGATTAGTCTCCCTTCAGAGCACGAAGCAAGCAGAGAAGAGAAGCAAAGCCCCCAGAATGTCTTGGTACAAGCAGTCTTATGGCAGATATCTCTCCAATGAAATTCCTTAGCATTATCTTTAGTTCTCCTTTTTACACCCAACAGTGATTTATTTCTATTTTTCTACTTTTCTGCTCAAAATCTATAACAGAATTTTAAAGGAATAGCCTAAAACTACCACAGAGACAGAGCAGTGGATCCATTGCACTACACCTACTGGTGCTTTCCCGTGATGGGTTGAAATTATCCCTCCAAAATAATTTGGAGAATTGCCCCCAAAATCAAATTGCCAGACCAGCTCAGTTGGAAGCAAATGAAGCTCTATTTACAAGCAAATTAAAATCTAGAAATATGAAATGCAATGGATGAGTACAATACGTACAATACTTAGAGGTATTTACCATTTATAAGCAATACACAACCTCCCCTCTCCCCCCGGACAAAACCAAGTGGTTACCAATAGCTTCCCCTTCTCTGTCCCTTTCTCTCCCTGGGGGGAATCTAACAGAGAGTCATGAAGACAATTAGGGGACTTGAGCATCTCCCCTATGAAGAGAGACTGAGAGCCCTGGGGCTGTTTAGTCTGGGGAAGAAAAGGTCGAGAGGGGATCTGATCAATGTCTATCGATATCTGAGAGGTGGGTGTCAAGTGGAGAGGGCCAAGCTCTTTTGGGTGGTGCACAGGAATAAAACAAGAAACAATGGATACAAGCTTGAACACAGAAGATTACACCTCAACATGAGGAGAAACTTCTTTACAGTGAGGGTGACAGAGCCCTGGAGCAGGCTGCCCAGAGAGATTGTGGAGTCTTCTTCTCTGGAGACTTTCCAAACCCACCTGGATGCATTCCTGTGCAGACTACCCTGGGTGATCCTGCTTTTGGCAGGGGGCTTGGACTTGGTCTCTGGAGGTCCCTTCCAACCTCTTAATGTTCTGTGATTCTATATCCCTCCCCAAAGCTTATCTGATGCAAAATAATCCAAAACTCCCTAAAAATTGCTACATGCTGAAGAGCTCCAAACTACAGAGAATACAGTCCTAATTTTCAGGTTGGCTAACCATACACAACTCCCACTGAAGTCAGCCAGCACTGGTGAGTCATCTCTAGTGACATAAGCAAACCTTTGCTGCTTTATTTTCTTTGTGTGGGAATCAAAGGAGGTGGACATGAAAAAAAAAAAGACCTAAAGTACCACACCAGCACACAACCCTACCATTGTAAGTTTCTGCTGTTAGGGACTGGATAAATGAATGGGTCAGGGAGTTAACAACCTGTTATCTCATTCACAGCTCATGCTTAGGCAGAATTTGTTCCTCTTTCACAGATGTTGTTAGAAAGCTATAAAGCACAACAGCAGAGCTGCTGCTGCCTTCTCTCTACCTTTACAATTTGAAATGCTTTTAGCACAAGAAAAGCTACTTTGTGATACTATAGACTGGAATAGAATAGGAGAGAAAAGCAAAAACACTGCCATGTACAGGATCATAGAATAGAATCAACCAGGTTGGAAAAGACCTCAGAGATCATCAAATCTAATCTATTACCTATTACCTCATGACAACTAAACCACAGCTTCAAGTTCCACATCCAATCCTTTTTTGAACACCTCCAGGGATGGGACTCCACCACCTCCCTGGGCAGCACATTCCAATGGCCAATTACTCTTTCTGGGAAGAACTTTCTCCTCACCTTGAGCCTAAACTTCCCCTGGAGCAGCTTGAGACTGTGTCCTCTTGTTCTGGTGCTGGGTGCTGGGGTTGTTCACCCTGGAGAAGGCTCCAGGGAGACCTAATATCAGCCTTCCAGTACCTGAAGGAGGCTGCAAGAAGGCTGCAGAGAGACTGTTTGGCCTGCAGGGACAGGATGAGGGGCAATGGCTTCAAACTAGAGAAGAGCAGGTTTAGATTGGAAATGAAGAATGAGTTCTGCACCATGAGGGTGGTAGCATACTGGAACAGGTTTCCCAGGGAGGTAGTTGAGGCCCCATCCCTGGAGATATTCAAGGTGAGGCTCAACAGGGCTCTGATCAACCTGATCTAGTGGAGGATGTCCCTGCTCACTGCAGGGGAGTTGGACTGAATGACCCCATGGAGGTCCCTTCCAACCCAAACCATGATATGAATCTATTTTTTGTCTGTGTCTATCTATCTATTTATCTATCTATCTATCTATCTATCTATCTATCTATCTATCTATCTATCTATCTATCTATCTTTTGTCTGTGTGTACATGTGACTACATGATTATACTGTTGTTCAAACTCATATGTATGAGAAAAAAATAAGTTTGAAGGATTTAGTCTACAATTGTTCACTGATTTGGGCTCCTTATTGTAATTGGGTTCTCTGTGTAATCTAGGACCTGGTTTTTGAGAGTAGGTTTGTGGTACAACTTCCATTCCGTTCCATTCCATTCCATTCCATTCCATTCCATTCCATTCCATTCCATTCCATCCCATCCCATTCCACCGACAGTGCTTAGCATTTAGTGCAATGATGCTCTCAAACATACATTTTTAGCAGAATGTATGCAGGATAATCATATTGCCTAATGGCTGGCACCTAATTCAGATGTCTAATCTGTGAGGTTAACCCCCCAAGGCTCTGCTACTGTCAATAAAAAGAGACAGCTCAGCTGTCTCTGGCTATGCACCCCTATTTCCTCCTATGTGCTGGCATTTAGGTGTATAAGCCTGCCCAATGAGTTGGATTCACAAGTTGATTTTAGCTGAAAATTGTATTTGTAAGGTGGCTTGGGATTTTTTTTGTTGCATGCTAATTTTTCAGGTGGATGAGCTGATCTCTCTGACTATGTTTGCACACAGTCAGCAGCAGCAGTAATACAAGTGTGCAGGTGTTTGTTACTCTGAAACTGGCCAGAAAAGACTGGGATGATCTCTTTAGCCAGTAGCTTCTGGTACCTAGATGGCTGGCACAGAATAATGTGCATGCTGTGTCAAAAGGAAAAAAAAAAGCCACCTGGAAAGAAAACTCCATCAAATTACTTCTAAACTTGTGTAAAAAGTCTTTAACAAAGGCAATCTGTATTTCCTGGGCAGCACCCAAATTATTTTTGTACTTAAAGTCCCTGCTTCATTCACTCAAATTGTGCAAGAAGTGAGGCAGAGATCCTATAAAAACTAATTTAATTCATCACAAAACTGTGAGGCTTTCTCTGTGCTGTGAATGAAGCTGAAATCCCTTGGGGGAAAAGGAGAATGTGTAGTTAATGATATTTTAAGACATCCAGACAAACAGGGTGTATTCACTTTAAATAACCAGACTTGAAATCAGAAAGGTATTTTTCACATAGGTTTCTGTGTCTGACTTCTGAGACCTTAAAAAGATAAATCCAAACTCCAGAAATTTCATCATGTGGAACTACAGCAGAGTCAAGTGGCAGGGTAAGAACACACAGGGCATGCTACCACCTCAGCTACAGAAATTGATTTTCAAATAACTCATCATTTTCAAAAGTCCTTTATAGCTTGTTACAGAAAATGCATAAACATGCAGCTTAGAACCATAAAAGTGGCCCAAGTCCATTAAAATTGATAGACCTTCAACTGACCATAGATCAGGCCCTGTGCATATAAACCAGTTTCAAAACACTGCATGAATGCAGATGATGATTATGATGATGATGATGATCACAGTATCACAGTATCACTTAGGTTGGAAAGGACCTCGAGGATCATCGAGTCCAACCTATCAACACAGACCCCATGACTAGACCATGGCACCAAGTGCCACGTCCAATCTCCCCTTGAACACCTCCAGGGACGGTGACTCCACCACCTCCCTGGGCAACCCGTTCCAATGACGAATGGCTCGCTCGGTGAAGAACTTCCTCCTCACCTCTAGTCTAAACCTCCCCTGGCGCAGCTTGAGACTGTGTCCTCTTGTTCTGGTGCTGGTTGTCTGGGAGAAGAGGCCAACCCCTTCCTGGCCACAACCACCCTTCAGGTAGTTGTAGAGGGCAATGAGGTCACCCCTGAGCCTCCTCTTCTCCAGGCTAAGCAACCCCAGATCCCTCAGCCTCTCCTCACAGGGCTGTGCTCAAGGCCTCTCCCCAGCCTTGTTGCCCTTCTCTGGACACGCTCAAGTGTTTCGATGTCCTTTTTAAACTGAGGGTCCCAGAACTGGACACAGTACTCAAGGTGCAGCCTAACCAAAGCAGAGTACAGGGGCACTATGACCTATGATGATGATGATGATGATGATGATGATTATATTTCAACAAGGAAATAAGTATTTTAAAGAAAGTGATATTGGGTATGGTAAAAGAACAGACAGGTAGGCTGATGTCTCCTGTGATTATGAAGAACAAATCTGAAGATGCAGAAGGAAAACACTACCTGCCTGCCTCTTAAAATTGGTATTCTGCTATGCACTACCATTTTATTGCTATCAGGCTCTTCACACTGTTGTGTTACCAAGTAAACCCACTGACACTTCAAGGGAAATAAAAAACTAAAGACTTGTGGCAATTTAGCATCTTGTGAATTGGCAAAGCAGTTAATGCCTAACAGTGATTCCAGGCACTGGAATATGCTGCCCAGGGAGGTGGTTGAGTCCCCAAGCCTGGATGTGTTTCAAGGTGGTTTGGATGTGGTGCTTGGGGCTATGGTCTAGGGGTGACCCTTGTAGAATAGGGTTCTGGGTTGGACTTGGTGATCCTGAGGCTCTTTTCCAACCTGAATGTTTCTGTGATTCTGTGATGTAGAGACCAACCCTTTCTTCTTTTTGTTTGTTGAGCTGACACATACTGAAGACATCATGGTTTGTTTCACAATAAAATCTCCCCAAAAGCCCCATTTCAAGAAAGATACAAAATGTTACATGAAAGATGTGGAGGTGCTGGAAGGTGTCCAGAGAAGGGCCACATGGATGAGCAGAGCTGCTCTGCTATGAGGACAGACTGAGGGAGTTGGGGTTGTTCAGTCTGGACAAGGGACAGCTCCGAGGTGACCTAATGTTGGCCTTCCAGTATCTGAAGGGGGCTCCAAGAAAGCTGGGGAGGGACATTTGAGGGTGTCAGGGAGTGATAGGACTGGGGGGAATGGAACAAAACTAGAAATGGGTAGATTCAGACTGGATGTTAGGAAGAAGTTCTTCCCCATGAGGGTGGTGAGAGACTGGCACAGGTTACCTTCTCCCTGGAGGTTTTTGCAGCCAGGCTGGATGTAGCTGTGAGCAACCTGCTCCAGTGTGAAGCGTCCCTGGTCACGGCAGGGAGATTGGAGCTGGCTGATCCTTGAGGTCCCTTCCAACCCTAACAAGTCTATGCTTCTACGACTTCCGCGCCCAGCTGCGCAGCGCCCAGCTGCAGCTCAGCCCCAGCGCTGGCGCGGCTGCGCACAGCCCTAGCGGCGCGGCATGGCGGCTGCCGGCGGCTCCCCGCGCCTCCCGGGAGCCCAGCCCCTCCCCTCCCGCCCGGGCTGCGGGGCGGAGCGGGGCGGAGCTGGGCGAAGCGGCCTGTGCGGCGCCTCCGCACCGCCTCGGCGCCGGGTTTGGAGTGAGGAGCGGCGCAGGCCCGCGGTCCCCCCTCCTCTCCCCATCCCCGCTGTTCCGCCTGTGGGCGCGGGCGCTGAGCCGCGGCGGCACGGCCCCCTCGCTGCCTTGGCCCCTCCCGCGCCTCGCCGGCCCAGCGCCGCGGGGCGGTGCGAGGCATGAAGCTGACCAAAGCCCAGTACGATGAAATCGCCCAGTTCCTGGGCCACGTGCAGCCCACCCGGCAGAGCCTGAGGAAGCTGAAGGAGAAGTTCCCTAGGTAAGTGCTGCCAGCCCTCCGGGGCCGCTGCCGGGCCCGGCGCGGGGCCTGCGGGCTCGCTGCAGGCGGGCTAGGGCCGCGCGGGGACGCTCCGCCGGCTGCAGCCTGTGCCCCCAGCTCCAGCCCCCCACACGGTACAAAATCACTTGGACACGCACACGGTCATCGACGGCAAGCGACAGCTCGCTGAAGCTGCTGCTAGCAGCTGGGTAATTGCTGCTCTCTGACGTTGAGAGGCTGGCACAAAGTAAAAGAGCGCTTCCCCCCACCCCCGGCACACTTGCAAATAAAAGCTCTTAGGTCCGTTCAGCTCTTAAAACACCAGGTTGGTTTTGCTGACATGAGTGAAGCCTTGAGGCTCAGGCCGTGCCCCTGTGGCTGGGACCAAGGGTGGAATCCAGCCTGAGAATCCGCTGCCCCTGTGGCTCAGAAGGAGCTTTCCAAACCCCTGGCTGCGTGGTGCTGCTCTCCAGTTGAAGGCTGGAAAAGGGATCATCTGCTTAGGTGTGAGCATTCGTCTGCTTCCTCCCTTGAGCTGCTCTCAGAATTGGCAGAGAAGTTTGCAAATGACTACAGCCCAGCATGGAAAGGTGTGCATGACAGGATGTGCTCCATGCACTGATCTGCTTTGACAACACTTTCTTGCTACCAACAACAACAAGGGCATAAAGGACTTGTTAGGAGGTTTGCCTCTTTTTACAAGTCTGGGACAAGGATTACTAGTGCGGACATGGACAGCAAACCAAATCAGATTGTAGGGGGCAAAGGGTCATGCTCTGCCTTGTATCACCAGAAATAATACAGGAAACAGTAGGCTGTTTTATTCTTTTTTTTTTTTATATTTGATGAGAGAGAGAAATAAATAAATAAAAGTTGACTGCCATGCCTCCTCAGTGGACCTTGGTAGCCTTGCCACAAGTGTGGCTGCTGAAACTGAAGTGATGTGTAGCTCACAGAAGAGGAATGAAAAGCCAGCATTAAGTTAGGCTTTTAAACAGTCCAGTGAAGTCTTTTCTTTTTTAGGAAAGCATGCAATGCAGTTAAAAGATCAAGCTGGAGGAACAGCCCTGTTACAGAGAAGAAACTCAGCTGAAGCAATACAGTTGGTTCATGGAGTTGCATTGTAGGGAACCCAGCTTACCTTGCACAGTACATCTGCAGCCTGGGGAAACCCTTTACTGCCACAGCATATGTCTAAGGAGCTTAGACTTGGATTTATTACTTTGGAGCTAATGAAATTAGAAGAGAGTGTCTGTATGTGTGTATGCACACAGACAAATGTGCATGACCTAATTGTGGCCTTCCAGTATCTGAAGGGGGCCTGCAAGAAAGCTGGGGAGGGACTTTTGAGGGTGGCAGGGAGTGACAGGAATGGGGGGAATGGAAGAAAAACAGAAATGGGTAGATTCAGATTGGATGTTAGGAAGAAGTTCTTCCCCATGAGGGTAGTGAGAGACTGGCACAGGTTGCCCAGGAAGGTGGTGGCAGCCTCCTGCCTGGGGGTTTTTGCAGCCAGGCTGGATGTGGCTGTGAGCAACCTGCTGTAGTGTGAGGTGTCCCTGCCCATGGCAGGGGGTTTGGAACTGGATGATCCTTGAGGTTCCTTCCAGCCCTAACAAGTCTATGATTCTATGTGTTCTGGTTTTCTAGTATCATACAGATGTGTCTTGAAAGAGGATTAGAGTTTAGGCTGCTTTGCCAGGTCAATCACTTCCAAGACAAATCCATAAGCAGAGTAAGCTTGTCAGAGAAACGTGAGGCCTTTCTGCTGATACATTTTGCTTCCCAATCCACTCTTTTGGTCCTGCAAAAGATCCACTGGCTCCTCAGTTTCAGAGCTTAATGACTTCAGAGAAACTACCTGCTAAACAAATGCAGAGTTAGATCAGGAAAAAAAAGGGCATTTTTTTTTTTTCCTAAAGAAGCTGGCTCAGCTGTGGTGAACCTTCCAAAGCAGAGCTTAGCTGCAGTGGTTGCTTCCATGATTTCCTGGCATAACATTTGGTTGTTGTCCACATTCTGAGGTGAGAATGTCATAAAATCATAGAATGAGTTGGATTGGAAAAGACTTGCAAAGCTCATCTAGTCTACCCCCCTGCAGTGAAGAGGGAGATCCTCCACTAGAATGGGTTGCCCAGAGCCTTGTCCAGCCTCACCTTGAATATCTCCAGGAGTGGGACCTCAACTGTCTCCCTATGCAACCTGTGTCAGTGTTCCAGCACCCTCCTGGTCAAGATCTTATTCCTAACATCCAGTCTGAATCTCCTCTCATTTCAAACCATCGTCCCTTGTCCTATCACTGCAGGCCTTTGCAAACAGTCTCTCTGCAGCCTTCTTGTAGGTCTCTTCAGGTACTGGAAAGCTGCTATTAGGTCTTCCCAGAGTCTTCTCCAGGTTGAACACCCCCAGCTCCCTCAGCCTGTCCTCAAAGCAGAGCTCTTCCAGCCCCCTTATCAATTTTGTGGCTCTCCTCTGGACCCACTCCATCAGGTCCTTGTCCTTGTGCTGCTGGCTTCAGAGCTGGATGCAGTGCTCCAGGTGAGGTCTCACCAGAGCAGAGCTAAGTGGCAGGATCCCCTCTCCATCCGCTGGCTGCACATCTTTTGCTGCAGCCTTGGATGCCATTGATGTTCTGGGCTGCAAGCTCACACTGTTTGCTCATGTCCAGCTTCTCATCCAGCAGCACCCCCTTTATCTGCATCCTATCCTATCCTATCCTATCCTATCCTATCCTATCCTATCCTATCCTATCCTATCCTATCCTATCCTATCCTATCCTATCCTATCCTATCCTATCCTATCCCATCCTTCTGAATTTCTTTCTTGTCCATTCTTTGAAATGGCATTTCAAATAGAAACAAACTCCCTAGAGGTAGAAACAGACTCCCTAGAAGTAGAAACAAACTTCCTAGAGGTAGAAACAAACTCCCTAGAGGTAGAAACAAACTTCCTAGAGGTAGAAACAAAATTGCCACTTGGTGAATTTATGTTTATTTTTTAAAGTAAGTGTCTTTTCCTTATGTCTGTATGTTTCTTCTTTGTGAATGGCTCAGCAGTTGATGTTTTGTTGTCTTTTGTTTGTTTCTCACAGCAGGGGAAGTGCAGCACTCCTTCAGAGTAGAAGTTCGAAGTAGCAAAATACAACGAGCTGATAAATAATGGGCTCCGAGGCCACTGCTTGGCTAGCAGCAAGCAAAACTCCATTCCAACAGCTATGTTCCAGGGTGAAAGTCAGGCAGTAAGGGTTCTCTGGTAAAAGATGCCAGCTGCAGAGCTCTGTAAACTTGTGTGCCATCATAACTGTGAAAAGGGGAGGCTTTTTCAGTGATGTGTTTTATAGGTGTAGAGAAAGTTTGTTACAACCTAGAACTTCTGTCAGTCTCTTCTAGGTCAGGAAGTCTCTGGCTGGATCCTTTTGGCTGCCTTTTTTCTTTATGAAAACCAAAATCAACCAACCCACCCCACCCCTCTCCCCTCCAATTTGTAATTCAGCCTTTTAAGGAAAATACTCCAGGTTCTGTCGTGGCACTTGCAGTGTGTTGAAGGTGTCCATAACCAGGGTGTCATTTTTACACATGGTAATGGTTGCTGACTCCACCTGGGAAGTGCTACCATCCATAATAGCTGCTTTCACCTTGCACTTGCAGTCTTTCCCCAGGAAGGATCAGTATTCCACTGGTAATGCAGGACATAAAATATTCCTGGTCCCTACTGCCTCATAGATCTTGAGAGTCTTTGGATTAATCTGCTCAGGGTTTTTTTCTAATACTGTCTTACCTACTGGCTCCTCTCTTGTCTGTTGTGTTTCTGGAAAGACATTTATGCTCCTTGTTTGTATAAAGTATCTTTTGCACTTTGTTACCAGCCTGTTCTTGTGCTGCAGTTTCTCCCTAAGAGTGATTTGTAATTTCCATGGAACTGTTGCTACAATTCATTCTGTATGGGTGTGCTGTGGGGTGGCTGCCAGCATGACCTGTGTCTCAAAAGCATTTTGTAACAGGGTCATTTGCCTTTTTTCACTGTCATTGAGCTACTTCAGCAGGTGAGTTTACTGTGTCAGAAGACTGTTGCCATGTCATGCATTAATGCCAAATAGTCAAAATTAGACTGCTTTTAATATTGTTTATAGGTACCCTTATACAAACACTGAGACTTGAAGTTGTTTGGGTTTGTTTTTAACACTCCTGTAACATTGCACCTAGCATGGCTTTAGTCTGCTTTGCTGAAACTCCAATTACTCTGCCAAACTAGACATTCAGGAATCAAACTGCTGTTCTTTTTTTTCTCTATCAGTGCTGCACTTCATATTCCAAGCCTGGCAATTACAGCTTGCTTTATTTACTTTATTTCTTCTTAAGGTCTTTTTTATGGCCTGTTTAGTGGTTGTCTTGTAATGTGTTCATGTTTAGCAGCAGGAATTTTGGGTGACCTGAGCTTTGTCAAAGCCCTAAGCATGATAAATCTCTGCCAGTACTGGATCACTGATAAATAGTTCCTTTGAGCTTCTTAATGTGCACACCACTGGGCTGATAATTCTGGGTGTTCTGTGTTGTGCTCTTCTAAAGCCTACCACCTTTTCGGCTTCGTTTCTCACCTCAACTGATCTACTTGCTAGTAATTTCTGGTTTTCACTGTAACTTGCCTTTCCTTTAGCAGCAGGCTCATGTTCTTCTCTGGTGCTATTCTTCTTAATGAGACCTAATGTCTAAATTGGATTACTCACTGTAGGACTAGTAGTAGGAAATGTAAGGTATTGTAGGGAATGTACAATGTCATTCTTTTCAGAGCTTGCTCCTCCCTTAAGTAGTCCTTGGAGCAGCCAACAAGTAGAATCTGGTACAGGCAGCCAGTACCAGAACAAGAGGACACAGTCTCAGGCTGCACCAGGGGAGGTTTAGGTTGGATGTTAGGAAGAAGTTCTATACAGAGAGAGTGATTGCCCATTGGAATGGGCTGCCCAGGGAGGTGGTGGAGTCACCATCACTGGAGGTGTTCAGGAGGAGACTTGATAGGGTGCTTGGTGCCATGGGTTAGTTGATTAGGTGGGTTGGATTGGTTGATAGGTTGGACACGATGATCTTGAAGGTCTCTTCCAACCTGGTCTGGTCTATTCTATTCTTTTCTATTCTTTTCTATTCTATCTTCTGCCTAAGAATCATCATAGCAGTACCATTTTAGGGTGACATGATGTAGATCAGCCTTATCATCTTTTAACTGTCTTCAAAGACTAGTTTAACTTCTCAGAAAAGGTCTAGTTTCTAAGGGTTTGATTCATATGCAAGCTGATATTTTCCAGTATTTCTCTTTACTTATTTCCTTAGGGGAAAAAAAATAGCCATGTCAGTTCTTCTGCATATGGCAGAAGCCATGGTTTCTCTCCAGACACTTTTCATGAAGCTTCTCAACCAGTAGAACATGATTGACAAATGGCTGGGCCCTTCTCAAATCTGTACCTTGTACATATTTTGCTGCTTTTCTTCCTAGCCAGTTCTGATTGAATATTGCCATTTCCTTGGTTGAGTCTTCCTCTGGCCTCCACCAGGTTTTCTAGGAGGGTAAGGTTTGCTGGCCCAGCTCATTGTGGTACTGTCTTGTTTGTTATTCTTCAGTTTTTTCTGGTTTGGTTCTGTTCTGAGGCTTTGATTCTTCTTCCACTATGTTATTATTGAATTGCAGATTCCAGAAACATCCAAAGAGTAGAGGTTGGCTCAGTAGCTTTGCATCATTTGGAGACTCCAAAACTCCATGCTTTTTGGATGTGAATTTCAATGAAATGTAGAACACTGAAAACAATCTTTAAATAAAAATGTCATATGCAAGGTAATTAGGTCAGATCTGAGCTACAGAACAGAACAAGAGGACACAGTCTCAAGCTGTGCCAGGGGAAGTTTAGGCTCAAGGTGAGGAGAAAGTGCTTCAAAGAAAGAGTAATTGGCCATTGGAATGTGCTGCCCAGGGAGGTGGTGGAGTCACCGTCCCTGGAGGTGTTCAAGAAAGGCTTGGATGTGGCACTTGAAGCCATGGTTTAGTTGTCAGGAGGTGTTAGGTAGTAGGTAATAGGTTGGATTTGTTCTCTGAGGTCTTTTCCAACCTGGTTGATTCCATGGTACTATTATTCCCTTTGGAAAGATGTTCTTGCTGTTTGAGCCCTTGGTGGGAAATGTGCTGTAAGATAGCACATAGAATCATAGAATTGTTAGGGCTGGAAGGGACCTCAAGGATCATCTAGTTTCAACCCCCCTGCCATGGGCAGGGACACCTCACACTACAACAGGTTGCTCGCAGCCACATCCAGCCTGGCCTGAAAAACCTCCAGGGATGGAGCCTCCACCACCTCCCTGGGCAACCTGTGCCAGTTTCTCACCACCCTCCTGAGGAAGAACTTTTTCCTAACATCCAACCTGAATCTATCCATTTCTAGTTTTGCTCCATTCCCCCCAGTCCTGTCACTTCCTGACACCCTCAAAAGTCTCTCCCCAGCTTTCTTGTAGCCCCCTTCAGATACTGGAAGATAACAATTAGGTGTCCTCAGAGCCTTCTCTTCTCCAGTAGGCTAAAGCAAAGGGCAGTGCAGGGCTTCTCACAGAAGCCCCAGTCAACAAGCTTTAAGGAGCTTGTAAGTGGCTGGATGTGGTATACCTTGGACATAACCCGAAATAGGAAGGATACTAATCCTTCCCTGGAGTACAAAGTATGGCATGACAGGAATTACCTAAACCAGCATATAACTCACAAGACCTTTATTTCTTCCATTGTTTGTCAGATAAAACATAAGACACTTAAAAGCTAGCCATTGGTAGCTATGGGATCTTTGAGAATAGGATAGAAAACGTAGCTTTACTCAGTTTTGGGGCTCTCCAATACCAACTGACAGGATTTAGGCAGAAAATGCCTACACTGACATGGAAATTCCAGCTCTTCAGGACATAGATGCCTTCATGTTTTGTTTGGAAAGAAATGGAAAGGGGGTTTTTGGGTTGTTTTGTGTGTTACCTATTAACTGCAAGCCAGATGTGCCCAAACAAATGTTCATTTGGGGGTAAGCCCATTGTGATTTTCTTTTATAAGTTTTCTAAGTGTAGCCATCCTCTTCCTGACAAGAATTCCCCCATATCTTGTCCATCTGAGCAAAATGCAAAGTTAGTGAAAAGTTAACCTTGAATTTTTGCTTGACAGAAGCAACCAAAATTAAGGTTGTGCCTTCTGAGTTCCTGAGTACTGCTAAGTTTCTTCCTTCTGATTTTTCCCCTTCCAGGATGGGAAGTGCTACCTTGTGGGAGTACAGCTCATTGGATCTTTAAAAAACATTAAATCAATCACGCAGAAGAAACTTCTCACACTGGTGAAATTCATTTTGGCTAGGTGAAGGGGAAGCCTTTTTACCTATGAGGAGTTTATACAAAGCACTTAGAAGCCAATCTCCTATCCTTTGAAGATTTAAGGGTGAAATACAAGGATTGGAGGGAGCCTCTTAGATGGATGTGTCATAGTATCATAGTATCAGTCAGGGTTGGAAGGGACCACAAGGATCATCTAGTTCCAACCCCCCTGCCATGGGCAGGGACACCCCACACTAGATCAGCCTGGCCAGAGCCTCATCCAGCCTGGGCTTAAACACCTCCAGGGATGGGGCCTCAACCACCTCCCTGGACAACCCATTCCAGGGCTTCACCACTCTCATGGTGAAGAACTTCCTCCTTACCTCCAGCCTGAATCTCCCCACCTCCAGCTTCATTCCATGTGGGAATTAGTTCCCTGTCATTTGAAAATGCATTCTGAGTCCGTTGTGGCTGTGTGTTGGATGCCTTGGTTTAATGTTGAAGAAAGAGAAAAGGGGGGGGGAAATGCTGAAAGAAGAGAAGAAGAAAACGGAGAAAAATATAGACAAGAGGGGGGGAAGGAGGAAAAGACAAGACAAATATGAAAGTAAAAGAGGAAAAAAGAGAAAAGATTTAAAGAAAGGGAAAGGACAAAAGATAAATGATTTCAAGAATGGGAAAGGGAAAAAGATACATGATTTATAGCAAGGGAAAGAAAAAAGAAGAGAGGGAAAGAAAAAAGAAGAGAGGGAGGGAAAGAAAGAAGAAGAGAGGGAAAGAAAGAAGAAGAGAGGGAAAGAAAGAAGAAGAGAGGGAAAGAAAAAAGAAGAGAGGGAGGGAAAGAAGAGAAAGAAAGAGACAAAAAAGTAATAAAGGAATTAGAAAGAAAACCCTCCTATATGTTAAAGCTAAGAGAGTTGTCTTGGTCACAGTGTACTTTACTCTGGAGCTTCCTCAAGTTTGATTTAATTGCACTTTCTGCCACTTCACAAACTCCCTGGCTGTGCTGATCCCCAGCAGCTCAGGAACAGAGGTCTTGTGGCGCAGTTTGGGGTGGTGTTTTTTGAAAGCCTTCGATTGTAAAGCAAGCTTGGTGTCATCAGACAGACCAGCAGATGTCTGTAGATTTAAGGGCAAGATTATGGTGGTCGTTAAGGAAGGATGAAGTGGAACTTTTAACACTGACCATATGTGCTGTTTAATTGACTTGTGGATTTCAGGATACTGTTATATTCCTGTTGCTTGTACTTGCAGACAGTGAGGATAAAAATGGTAATTCTTGGCTGTATTTCACAAGCAGGTCCGTACTGTGTCGGTCTTCTGAAGCCTGCAAACAAGTCTAGGCTAGAGTTTTATAAGCAGAGGGGATCTGCTGCAGCAGAGGGGAAAATATTTTATTCAGGCATTGTTGTTTTGGACAGTCATATTTTGGTCTATATTACAATGGGACAATGAATTGCTGAGTGCACTGTCTGCTGAATATGACCTCACCATGAAAAATTTGATGCATTAGAGTAGGAAAGGTTGGAATATATCAACCTTAGCTGACAAGGGACTTTGAATTTTGACCTAACACAGATGACCTTTGTGTGCAATAAAAGTGAGTTTAATCTCCAGGTCAAGGTTGAGGTGAATGGTAGGGCAGTGTGGATTGGTTTGTGCTGGCTATGGCTGGATCACACCTAGCAAGCAAAGAAATCCAAGGTCTTTGCCTTTCAGAGTAACTAAATGCTTATTTACCTGAAGTTTACTGCTATCTGTAATACCATCAAAAAAAACTGTGCTGCATTAAGTGTGCTGTGGACTAATCTGTTTGAAGCTCCTTGTTTCAGAGTAAGAAGTGTTTTAGGTCTGTACATCCTCTGCTCCTTCAGACCACTGAATAGGTAAGCTAACTACAATGTCTCCTTCTTGCATGCAGAATACAGATTGTCAAGTATACTGCCTTGCCCTGGAAAGGGTGAAGTCTTTCTTTGACAGCTAGCCTGTCGTTGGAACATTGGGAGTTTATTCCAAAGGGGCTTATGCTTTTAGGAAGAACACAATTAAGAGAGCTCTGATATGTTTCAATAGGCAAATACAAAGAAAATAAAGGGAAGAAGGGGGTCCCTTGGAGCACTTCCTGGGTGTTGAAGGGATTTGATCAAAGAAGCTAAGTTACAAAATGTTTTGGGAGCTGTCTGGGTTACATAATAAAAGCACACAGATGAATGTAAATAAAAGATTGCCATGTTTTACAGTGGTCATGGGGTGCTTGGTGCCATGGGTTAGTTGTTTAGGTGGGTTGGATTGGTTGATGGGTTGGACACGATGATCGCGAAGGTCTCTTCCACCCTGGATGTTTTTATTACTACTACTACTACTACTACTACTACTACTATTATTATTATTATTATTATTATTATTATCATCATTATTAAAAGCTGTCTTTTTAACTGGCTTGTGTGCCAGGAGTGCTATTTTGCTAACATACTAGCTGCATGCCCTGAATACATAGGTAAGAGCAGTGCTGTTGGAAGGAAGGGAAAGGAGGGAGTTCTCTTTAAATCAGCCAGGAAGAAAAGAGGGGGGAAAAAAAAAGCAAAGAAAAGGAAAAAAAAAGTTTGAGACTAATGGAAAGAACCTCTACTCCTTTAATAGAGCCTGCAAAATATATTCTCCAGGACTGATCAGCTCTGAAGGCTCTAGAGGTTTGATGATTGGAATGGCAGGAAATCACGCTTTCAGGACATAACGAATTGACTAGGCCATCCATCATTTGTTAGCATGCACTGAAACACTGGGCTTGTGTGCAGAGGTCTGTGATTTAGTAAATACTTGGGAGATGAATAGAGCTTACACACAAGGGAAGATATTGCTGTCCTTCAGCAGCCTTAGACACAGATCCCTGCTGAGAAGGCCGTCTGACAGCAGCTCATCAGTAACTGGCCTGTCACAGTCAGTGATGCCCACCAGCCATCCCCAGTATATTAAATGCATTTTTAATATCTGCTTCAGTAGATTTAATGAAGAAAATTTAGTTTCCATAGTCTGATCATTGCTTCCTCAAGTGTTGTGAAGCACTTCCAAGAAAGGAACTGTGCTGATACCTGAAGGAGTTGATGGAAAATGAAAGTGAAAGAGAATGCAGACAGGAGTGTTAATATCCAAACAGTTTCCTTAAAGCAAAATGAAAATGTTTGGGGAAAGCAATATTAGGCAACAATTGAACCTCCTGCAGAGGGACCTTATGCAGCAGGGTGTACAGCAGCAGCAGAGATGTAGTGCTGGAGTGTGTACAGCAGCAGGGATGCGGTGCTGGAGTATGCACAGTGGCTGTGTTCAGCGTGGCTGGGCTTGCTAAAAGGCATAATTGCGTTTCCTACACTTCCAGTACTTGTATCACCGTTCTGCCCAGCTGCACAGAACTAAGAGGAAGGTAGCTACAAAGGGAAGGACTGCAATAAGACCACGTTTTTAACAGCTAACATAGAGTTTGGGTTGGTTTTGGCATTTTTATAAGGGATGCAGTTGGTGAAAAATCATTGTAGTGTTCCCTGATATTACTGAAACTAATCTAGGAAACAAATAACAAGGAACAAGGGGGAGGAAGGGGGGGGGCGGGGGGAATAACCCTTCTGCTGTTTTTCTAACTTAGCAGGCTCATTGAGAGTTGTGAAGCACTGACATTCTGCTCCTAAGGACTGTAAGGAATGATTCTTTTTTTTACCTTTGTAGCAACTGGTAAGCTCTTTCCTTGCCTATGCAGAAAGATAAACTTCATTGCTTGAATTTCCTGGGAACTTCAAGGGGGAAAAATTCTGTTTACACCAAGGCAAATGTGTTGGGTTTAATTTTTCCAGCCAGATTCGGTGGTTATGGTAATTGCTTCAAGACAGCAAGACAAACACCTTGATTTTGTTGCAGACATCTATTTGAAGCATCCCCTTCTTGAGCTTTTTTTTTCCCCCCCTCCCTCAGGAATCCATTCTGTGCTCACAGAAGAGAAAGCAAGTGCCGAATGAGACCTATAAATTTGGTTCTTAGCTGTGTCAAAGGAGTGCTGCATTAAATGCATATTATTCTACACATTTAAGATGTGTCCCAAATGCTTAGATTTTTAAAACCCATGACAAAATTCAAGAATACATTTTCTTGTTAGCATCTGTTTGCTGTCATTGTTGGCAGGACCTATGATTTATTGCTTGTATTAATGACTGCAGCCGTTTTCGTCCTGATATGTGCCCCCATAGCTTGTGACATCACTGAATGAAATACCATGGATGCCATTTTTAAACTGCTTATTTCTGCTGAAAATACCTGATCTGTTTGCAATGTGGAAGGCTCAGAAGCTTGTATCATGTGAAATCAGCATAGAATCATAGAATTGTCAGGGTTGGAAGGGACCTCAAGGATCAGCCAGTTCCAACCCCCCTGCCATGGGCAGGGACACCTCACACTACAGCAGGTTGCTCACAGCCACATCCAGCCTGGCCTTAAAAATCCTCCAGGGATGAGGCTTCCACCACCTCTCTGGGCAACCTGTGCCAGTCTCTCACCACCCTCATGGGGAAGAACTTCTTCCTAACATCCAATCTGAATCTACCCATTTCTAGTTTTGTTCCATTCCCCCCAGTCCTGTCACTCCCTGACACCCTAACAAGTCCCTCCCCAGCTTTCTGGTAGCCCCCTTCAGATACTGGAAGGCCATAATTAGGTCTCCTCAGAGCCTTCTCCAGACTGCACAGCCCCAACTCCCTCAGTCTGTCCTCATAGGAGAGTAGCTCCAGCCCTCTGCTCAGCCTCCTGGCCCTTTTTTGGACACCTTCCAGCACCTCCAGATCCTTCCTGTAGTAGGGGCTCCAGAACTGGACTCAGTACTCCAGGTGGGGTAAATTTCTGTAAGAATATGGAATACAGTAACTGATCCTACTAAAAGTGTCTTGCTACCCAATCCTTCTAGAGGATTTTTGTTACCAAAAAGCCCCACAACAGCAGTGGAAGAGGAGTGGAACAATCCAGCTCTGTTTTCTTCAGATCCAGTGATGGATCTGAAAAGCTTTGTTCCTTTATTTGACTAATTGCTATCATACAAGTAGATTTCAAGCTCCCATTGGCATGCTGAGATTTCACACTCTCTCACTACTTTGCAGCTTGTGTTTCATGGAGTCCTTGTTGTCCACAGACTTCAAAGGAAGGATTCAAAGTAAATGAACTTCTCATCAGCAGGCTGAAATTTGCCAAATGGGAGCCTGTGCCTGTTGTGGGGGGAAACATTTTGGTGTGTGAACCCCTTAGGTTGAAAACTTCTGTTTTGTCAGCCACAAAAATGTCTTTGCCTATCTCCTGGTTTCTTTTTATACGCCTTTTAGTTTTCTTTAAGGATTCTAGAGTCCATAACGTTTTGAAGGTGGTGGTGATATGAATGGGATAAAGGATCTCTTCCACTGCACACCCAGGACATCCAACAGCCTGGTTGATAGTGACAGTCTCCTTGCTTTATGGGGGGATTTCTTGAACTTCAGTCCCCCTGCTTTGTCCTTCTCATCCCAATAAAATACTTAAGCAAGTGTTACTGTCCATCCAAACTGGCAAAATGGCTTCAGGTCAGGATGTGGTATGGGAGAGGACTTTGGTTTTCCTCTGTTTGAACAGCTGTACCTAGGCCTGCAAAGTCTTGGAAGCATTTGATAGCATCAATTCCCAGATACCTCCAGAAGCATCAACACTGAATAAAAATGTCTTACAGTGGCACACATTCTTTTTCAGCAGAGAGGAGAAGGTCGTCAGATACTGAGTGAGACCCCTGTGATAGCAACAGCTTCTTGTGCTGGCCTGTCTGAAACTGTTTCAAAGATAACATAAAAGCCATGACCAAAAAGGAGGCACTACTTACTTTTGTGACTAATATAAAGGGTCTTTTGGAGTTCCTCAGTGCTGAGGATGCAGGCAGCAGTAAGGACACAGATGCTTCACAGAGTCATAGAATTACTGAGGCTAGGAAACACCTCTGAGATCGTCAAGTCCAGCCTATGACCTAACATCACCACATCAGTTAAACCATGGCACCAAGTGCCACATCCAGGCTTTCCTTAAAGGCCTCCAGAGATGGTGACTCCACCACCTCCCTGGGCAGTCCATCCCAGTGCCTAATCAGCCTTGCTGTCAGGAAGCACTTCCTAAGATCCAACCTAAACCTCCCCTGGTGCAGCTTCAGGGCATGCCCTCTTGTCCTGTCACAAATTAACTGGGAGAAGAGCCTGATCCCCACCTGACTACAACTTCCTTTTAGGTAGTTATAGAGCGTGATAAGGTCCCCTCTATGTCTCCACCTCTCTGTGTGTGGTTGCCTAGATGATGGGCAGACTTCATCATATCAGTCTGCTGTGGGTACTGATAATGTCCAGTTCTTCATTGCAATTCTCCTGTGGACTGCAGAAACACATTATGAGGTTAAAACTATTGCAGAGGATGATAGCTAATAGCCAAAATGTGAGTGTAGATGCAAAGGCTGTTGAACATCAGCCATCTCCAGCATTAATGTGAAGTGCACATTGCAGGTGCCACTGGCCTCCCATTTTCAACTCAGCTGACTCAGAAGCTAGGTGTGGAGTTCTTACAGAACTTAGCAAAGAAGATTTGCTTTGACCGCTTGGCAGGTACTCCAACAGGCCAAGCAGGTTGTGTTCCAAATGCAGCATTTAATGACTTCATTGCAGAGAGTTACCTGACAGAGGAATATGTTTGCCTTTATCCTACTGTGGCCTTCCAGTATCTGAAGGGGGCCTACAAGAAAGCTGGGGAGGGACTTGTTAGGGTATCAGGAAGTGATAGGACTGGGGGGAATGGAAAAAAAAAAACACTAGAAATGGGTAGATTCAGATTGGATGTCAGGAAGAAATTCTTCCCCAGGAGGGTGGTGAGAGCCTGGCACAGGTTGCCCAGGGAGGTGGTGGAAGCCTCATCCCTGGACGTTTTTCAGGCCAGACTGGATGTGGCTGTGAGCAACCTTCTGTAGTGTGAGGTGTCCCTGCCCATGGCAGGAGGGTTGGAACTGGCTGACCCTTGAGGTCCCTTCCAACCCTGACAATTCTATGATTCTATTATTAGATGAATTTAACTACTGGGCAAAAAGAGAGCTTGGACTGTATATTTTTTTAATGTGATTTGTATTGTCTTCCTTTGGCATCAGCAGCCACTATCCACAAGCCTGCTGCTTACAGCTTTTATTTTAATGTACTGTTTAGACACAGACCTTGCCAGTGCTGGCTGATGATTCTTACACATTATTATTATTAGTAGTAGTAGTATCATCATCATCATCATCATGAGTTTGAGGGTTTGGGCAGAGAATTTTGTCCATCTATCTGGACACTGATGCTTGCCATTCTAACATTTGAAATCTCTATATTCAGAATCTATTCTGCAAGTGTTCCAGCTACTGTGTAGAAATGAATGGATTTCCTTGTGGACAGGTTTGGCTTTGTCAACACAAATCACATTGTTTGTTTGGTTTTATTTGGTAATTCATGGCTCTTTATCAAGTTCATGTATAAATCTCCATGGAACTTTGCATTAGCAGATCAGGATGTTTACTGAAATAGCCAGTTACAGTTATTAGAATGTGCAGTGGAAAGCACTGTGCTTAGTTTCATGTGCTTCTAATATTAAATGCAAGCAAAATGCTCTATAGACATGGAGCTATTTGTTATATTTTAGGGTCTGAAGCAATAGCTGTGTAAACCTCACCCTCGTAATTTTGCAAGTTCCACTTTATCATGGAGCTGTAAAAGGCAATCAAAATAAATCCTGGAAGATGAAGAAACATTTTCTAGGGCTTTCTGTGTGCCTTGCCTCTGTGGGGCTTGATCCATGAAATTTTAGTAAGCATATTAAATAATACAATATGATGTGCAACGTGTCAGATCTGATAAATTATTTTGTATAGGACATTTATACAGCATATGGTGAGCTGCTATGTGAACAGCTTAATGACTAAATTATGTTAATCTTCCTTGCCATATTTACTTTTAATTTAAAATAATTTATTTCCAAAAAAAAAATTGGTATTTTCAAATTCTTATTTGACTTTTTTCTCTCTCTTTTTTTTTTTGCCTTTTGGCTGGTGGGTAGCTCTAAGAAAGGTGTAGGTCATCTCCGAGAAGCCGTGACAGTGATCCAAGGTTCCTCAGCTGTGCAGTGTACATAACACAGATGTTGGGAGAGTCATCTGTCAGCTATGCCTCTCCTATGGAGTTAAAGTTCTAGGGGGAAAAGAATTCGACACAGTGCTGTCACTGTTACATTTTCACAATAGAAGAGCATGCAAATATTCAACCTCCTGCTTAGCAGTAGTGCCCTGTCTAATGTCTGTGCTGGTTAGAATAAAAAAATAGTGGGTGCATCTAGGGCTCATAGATCTGACAAAGGTCATGCTATGCTGGGCATTTGAATTGGAAATTGTCTGGACTTAGATTTTATAAAGCTCCCACTGTTGTCGGGGAAAATTTCAGCAGGGTTTTGTCCCTGGAGAGGCCTCTTAGGCCCTTTTCTGTCTTATGAATGAATTTAGATGTGAGGGTTTCTCCTGCCTTAAAACTGTTAAGTTCATTTTGCATACATCCCCAGAGAGAAAAACTGGCAGATGCTTTTGTCTTGGAAGTGTTTAAAAGAAAACTGCAGAAGAGGAACAAGGGAGAGAAGGGGCCCTGTGTGGAGTCCCAGAACATTTTGGAAATAGCCAATATGCAGTTTTCATCAGTGCTAAGGCGGGGCGCAATATGGTGCCTGTAGCTCACTGGGGAATATGAATGTTGATTAAGCATACTCCCAGGCTTTGAAATCCTGAAAGC
Organism: Melanerpes formicivorus; assembly: GCF_026170545.1. Classification (NCBI taxonomy): domain Eukaryota; kingdom Metazoa; phylum Chordata; class Aves; order Piciformes; family Picidae; genus Melanerpes; species Melanerpes formicivorus. The sequence continues at coordinate 2,827,032 of NW_027142420.1, read as the reverse complement.
GGTGTCAGAATAATGGATGTTGAGCAAATGTCAAGCATTTGTTAATTTCTCTGTTATTTGGAGTTTATCTACCATGATCAATCAAATAAACTAGTGCTTCTCTGTTGTGGCATGTGTCATTGATATGGTGATTAGGTGGCTGGAGAGGGCCTTCTGCCTTTTTTTTTTCCCCTGTTCCTGTTTATTTTTTTAAATCCAGGTAACAGATTACATCTGAGCAGCCCTAACTTTAAAGGTCTGCCTGGGTTTGGTTTAGTGGAAAGAGGTGCATCGATAAGGACAAATACAAACACTGAGAGGAAAAAGCATTCGCAGAGCTGCTGTGCTAAACCTTACATCCAGGCCATTTTTGCCCCCACTCTTGGCCTTAAATTTTCCCTGTTGTGTGGAAGGAGAAATTACTTCTCAATGAAAACTCAGAGAAGAAACTTCTGCTTCAAAGGACAAGGTTCAGAACACAGCCTGCCCAGCCTAAACTGGTATTAACTGATGGCTTAGCTCCCTTCTTCCTTCTGAGGTTTTTGGTTTCTGTAACCTAGGTCTCGACAATCCCTATTTTTGATTGGGAAGTGGGGTCTGGTGCCCTTTAGTTAAAAGTGGAAGGAGTGACTCTGATTCTGATATGAGAAAGTGTCAGACAAGTTGTTGGTTACTAAAATGCAGAAATGCAAGCAGGTCCAGTTCAGAATCTCAAACTTCTCAAATTTCCACTCTCTCCTGATCTCCTGGTTCTGCTAATTCTCCACTCTTAGGTTTTAGGTAACACAGGGAGTCATGATGCTGAAATGTGATGAGGTGGCTTGGGATTTCCCCCCAACAATAACTTTGCCAGACCAGCTCAGGTGGAAGCAAATGGAAGCTGTATTTATAAGCCAAACTACACTCTCCAAGGGAATGCAATGGGATATGTACAAAATATCCAGGAGTTACAATATTTACAGGTATTTACAATTAACAGACAACACAAAAACCCCACCCTGGTCAAGAAGACCAAGGGAAGCTGTCCCTCTGCCTCCTCAATCCTCACCCCCTGTCCAAAAGGGAGAAAGGAGCAGAGAGAAAGTAGTAGTTAGACTGAACCAAAATAATGCAGCCAGGGTCAGCTGAAGCAGATTAATCTCTCCTGAGCGAAGTGAGCAGAGAAGAGAAGCCCCCGGAATGTCTTGCTACAAGCAGTCTTATGGCAGGTAGTTCTCCAGTGAAATTGTTTAGAATTATCTTTAGTTTTCCTTTTTTACACCCAATAGTAATTTATTTCTATTTTTCTACTTTCCTGCCCAAATTCTGTAACAAAGTTTTAAAGGCATAGCCTATAACTACCACATGTGAAGAGCAAGGAAAAGAATAATAGGAAGAAGAAAGGCACTGTGGCCTTTGCTGCTACAGGATGGGGTCAGGGTGGCTGGAGAGCGGCCAGGCAGAGAGGGACCTGGGGGTGCTGGTTGATGGTAGGATGAACATGAGCCTGCAGTGTGCCCAGGCAGCCAGGAGGGCCAATGGCATCCTGGCCTGCATCAGGAACAGTGTGGCCAGCAGGAGCAGGGAGGTCATTCTGCCCCTGTACACTGCACTGGTTAGGCCACACCTCGAGTCCTGTGTCCAGTTCTGGGCCCCTCAGTTTAGGAAGGAGGTTGACTTGCTGGAACGAGTCCAGAGAAGGGCAACAAAGCTGGGGAGGGGTTTGGAACACAGCCCTGTGAGGAGAGGCTGAGGGAGCTGGGGTTGCTTAGCCTGGAGAGGAGAAGACTCAGGGGTGACCTTATTACTCTCTACAACTTCCTGAAGGAGGTTGTAGCCGGGTGGGGGTTGGTCTCTTCTCCCAGGCAGCCAGCACCAGAACAAGAGGACACAGCCTCAAGCTGTGCCAGGGGAGGTTTAGGCTGGAGGATAGGAGGAAGTTTTACACAGAGAGAGTGATTGCCCATTGGAATGGGCTGCCTGAGGAGGTGGTGGAGTCACCATCACTGGAGGTGTTCAGGAGGAGGCTTGATAGGGTGCTTGGTGCCATGGGTTAGTTGATTAGGTGGTGTTGGATGATAGGTTGGACACGATGATTTTGAAGGTCTCTTCCAACCTGGTTTATTCTATTCCATTCTATTTTAATATATAAAGACTTTTAAATGGGAAACTGACAGCATGTGGCTCAGTTGGTAGTGCATAAGACCCTTAATGGGAAGGTTGTGAGTTCAAGCCTGCAGTGGGCAGTAGTGTCCTCCCTACTCTAGTCATGAGGTCTGTGGTGACAGATTGGACTCGATGATCTTTGAGGTCTCTTCCAACCTTAATAATACTGAATACTGAATAGGGCTGGGATGCTTTGTGTCAGACCTTTTTGAAAGCTGCCTGAAGGATATTGACAGTCAGATTTCACTGAATTCCAGTGGTTTGGCTACATCCTTTTTCTACATTCTTTTTCAAAGAGAGTATCTGAGTCATGCCATAAAACTTGATGCATATTGAAGCCATCTTCAGTTTATTTTAACACAGATCAAATGTTTGATTTTTGAACTAGTTTTCCTTCTTCCTTGCTTTCCACACTTACTCACCAAGGCCTCTGGGCCCATTTTGCCAAGATTGGTCAAATTTATGAAGGTTCTAAATACTTACAGGGTGGGTGCCAGGAGGATGGAGCCAGTCTTTGCTCACTGGTGCCCAGCCACAGGTAATGAGCACACACTTGAGCAGGAGAAGTTCCACTCAAACATGAAGAGGAACTTCTTCATGTTGAGGGTGGTGGAGCACTGGAATGGGCTACCCAGGGAGGTGGTGGCATCTCCATCTCTGGAGTCCACCTGGATGCCATCCTGTGCAACCTGCTCTGGGTGAACCTGCTATGGCATGATACTGGCCTAGATGATCTCTGGAGGTCCCTTCCAACCTGTATCATTCTGTGATGTTGTATGTTGGACCTATTGACTGTTTCCATAGGAGATGATTGCCCTGGTGAGACCTCACCTGGAATATTGTGTCCAGTTTGGGGCTTCCCAGTTCAAGAGGGACAGAGGTCTGGTAGAGAGCGTCCAAGGGAGGGCTACAAGGATGATGAAGGGACTGGAGCAGGTGCCCTGTGAGGAGAGGCTGAGTACCCTGGGGCTGTTTAGTCTAGAGAAGAGAAGACTGAGAGGGCATCTCATCAATGTCTATCAATACCTGAGGGCTGGGGGTCAAGAGGGAGGGGACAGGCTCTTTCAAGTTGCACCCTGGGATAGGACAAGGGCCAATGGGTATAAACTCCAGCACAGGAGGTTCCACCTCAACATGAGGAGGAACTTCTTCATTGTGAGGGTCACAGAGCCCTGGAGCAGGCTGCCCAGAGAGGTTGTGGAGTCTCCTTCTCTCCCATCTGGATGTGTTCCTGTGTGACCTGTGCTGGATTCTGTGGTCCTGCTCTGGCAGGGGGGTTGGACTCGATGATCTCTGGAGATCCTGATGCTGTGATCCCATTCAGTTCATGGAGTAAGAGTTATAGAAATCCTTTCCTGTGGCACTGCAGGAAACAAAGCATTTACTCACTGCACAGCATTTCAGAGCAGTGCAAAGAATGCCTATGGAGGAGGAGGAAGGGAAATCAAAATCCTGTTGGTAAGAGTGAAAAAGGAGGTTAGAGAAGTTTTGGAATAGACTAATGTAATATTGTGATCACCACTTGTCAGATGTTCCTTTCATATTGCCTGCCAGTTGTAGGTAGGCAGCTTTTGTAAAGACCACTAGTAAAAGGGAACATCTGGGTTTCTTCCTTAGCATGTTCTTGCCATCCTTCCAATGGGAAGTAAGTAGTGGAATGAAATTAGTTAGTAAAAAGGAACATCTGGGTTTCCTTCTTAGTGTGCTTCTGCCATCCTTCCAATGGGAACTAAGTAGTGGAATTAAATTAGTTTATTCCCTCAATGACACAGCAAGTGGTACCCCTGGGGCTGCCAGTAGGCTCTGTAAATATCTGCAGATATGGTACAATAACTTAAGATACGAGGCAGAGTACTGCACTGTCAGCTAGGTAGAGAGACAAGAATTACTCTGTGGCTTTGCTTTTTGTTTTCTAATTACAAGTAGCTTTAAAATGAAACTTTGGAATTATAAGGAAGAAGTTCTTCCCCAGGAGGGTGGTGAGAGCCTGGCACAGGTTGCCCAGGGAGGTGGTGGAAGCCTCATCCCTGGAGGTTTTTGCAGCCAGGCTGGATGTGGCTGTGAGCAACCTGCTGTAGTGTGAGGTGTCCCTGCCCGTGGCAGGGGGGTTGGAACTGGATAAATCCTTGAGGTCCCTTCCAAGCCTAACAAGTCTATGATTCCACAATTTCCTTACTTACATTCTGAAGAGACTATTGCAATGTGCCTTGAGTGTCTCTTTAAAATAGTATTTGTGTTAAGCAAGATCTTTTAATTCTTTGTGTGGTGTAATTTAATGGTGTAATTTAATGGGTTTAAGGCCCATACACACAAAAAAATCCTTGAGGTCCCTTCCAGCCCTAACAATTCTGTGATTCTATAAGCACTGTTTAGGGCTTAAGACTAAAGTTTCCAAAGGGACTAGCTTCAAACAGATTACTTTCTGCCCTGAGATCTTTAGGGTTCCCAAACTGGAATCTACTTGGAACTATTCTTCTGCATCATCCACGTTCGACAGAGCTAAAATGCTTTGAATTCTACCCTGTGTGGATAGCATCAGTGAGATCCTGACTTGTTTAAGGACTTAACAATTTTGATTGGGTTACTGGAAGCTTTTTTTTTTCCCTTTCCTTTGGACTTAAGGTGTTCACTTTTTACCCTGGAGACAGCTACGCAACAGGATGCGTGCTTGAGATGTGAGGCATGCGAATGCTAAATACAGTAGCAGCATGAGGCAAGTGTCATTAACAGTAATTTCTGTAATGAAAGCCACCTGGCTGTCTTCATAATTAATTGCTTGTAAATAATAAATTTAAATATAATTTATAGTTTTCTAAATGTGATTCTATAGATATATATTTTAGGAGCAAATTGTCTGAGGGTGTTTGGGGATTGTTTGCTTCCAAATTGGCAGCGCTGTGCTTTGTACATATTCATGCTTGAGCCCTAAAGTGAGCAGCCTAATTAACTTCAAGCTGCCATTAGTTGATGAATATGGTTTTCTGAGATGGAATTTGAACTTCTAGTTCATACAGAACAATATAGATTTGAAGGGGGGAAGGGGGGAACATATAAAGTTATTTTCCACTTTTTCTACAATTGGAGTCTGAAAAACTTCTCTTGACAAGGTACCCTACAATCTGATTGTCTCCCCAGGGGGAGAGGGACAGTGGCATGATGGATTTATCCCAAAATTAAGAAGATGAACAGAAAATTAATGTATCAAATACTTCTTTCCAGTAGTAAGCTTCTAAGTGAGGTTACCAATGTGTGGACCTTGGCCCCATTGAGAGGGCAGATAGGAAAGGTGGGGAATAAATCCTTGGTATAAATAGGAGCTTCTTTGCCTTATCTGCTTGTAGAGGTCCACTGAAGGTGCAGCTTAGGAGCATCCTTGCTCAACCATCATCAGATAGCTACCATCATCAGATAACTACAACTTTTGTGTGTATTTGTGTCATGGTCCAGCATTTAGGTTAATCATAGAAGCAATAAGGTTGGAAAAGATCTGAGAGATCATCAAGTCCAATCTGTCACCCAAGACCTCATGACTACTAAACCATGGCACCAAGTGTCACATCCAATCCCCTCTTGAACACCTCCAGGGATGGTGACTCCACCACCTCCCTGGGCAGCACATTCCAATGGCTAACAACTTTCTCTGTGAAGAATTTTCTCCTCACTTCGAGCATAAATTTCCCCTGGTGCAATTTGAGACTGTGTCCTCTTGTTCTGTTGGTGGTTGCCTGGGAGAAGAGACCAATCCCCATCTGGCTACAACCGCCCTTCAGGTAGTTGTAGAGGGCAATGAGGTCACCCCTGAGCCTCCTCTTCTCCAGGCTAAGCACCCCCGGGTACCTCAGCCTCTCCTCATAGGGCTTGTGCTCGAGGCCTCTCCCCAGCCTCGTTGCCCTTCTCCGAACACGTTCAGGAGTCTAAGAGAAAGAGTTCCAAGTTACAAGCATGCATTCTCTATAGTCTTAACTGAAGTGGACTGAAATAAGGTGTGGATGATGTACAGCTAAGAGCAAAAAGGGAATATGGAGAGGTTTGGCATTTTTCTTTCAGTTTCCGGTATGCTGCTTTATGCTGCTGCTTTGAGATGTGTTTACCAACTCTTCCCTGCATATTAAGAAGCTCTTCTTGCTAACCAGCACCAGAACAAGAGGACACAGTCTCAAGCTACGCCAGAGGAAGTTTAGGCTGGAGATGAGCAGAAAGTTCTTCCCAGAAAGAGTGATTGGCCATTGGAATGTGCTGCCCAGGGAGGTGGTGGAGTCACCATCCCTGGAGGTGTTCAAGAAAGGATTGGATGTGGCACTTGGTGCCATGGTTTAGTTGTCAGGAGGTGTTAGGTACTAAGTTGGACTTGATGACTTCTGAGGTCTTTTCCAACCTGGTTGATCCTATGATTCTAAGTAACTTGAAGTAGTTGAGGACAAGGACATAGGAATTCATCTACTTGTGTTAGTCCCCAGCTTTGCTTTTATTTTTCATTTAATTTTCTGATGAGATGTATTGGTAGAGTGGAGAAGATACTTTCAGAGGATACCAGAAGATGGAGATGTCATCACTTGTATGTTGGAGGCAAACCATGTGTGACTCCTAGCAGTTTCTTTTGTCAGTGGACTCTCCGAGGGGGATACCAGAGGAGTCTTAGTATGTGTAAGGTGAAAAGATTCTGTAGCCTTTGAAGCCTGATGCCAGAATATTTGAGAGTTTCAGTTCCATGTTTGGGCACTGACACTGTATTTTGTAAGCCTTTTGCCTGAATGTATTCTCCTTATGTATTGCATCTGAAAATACTTTTCAGCTTGCACGTTGAACATCACAGAGGAGTTTTATGGTTTTGGAGAAAAGACTTTACTGGAAACATTAGTGAAAGAGTATTTACTCTCAAAGGTCTCTGTGTGGTTTTGGCATTTCAGTAGGTTTCAAACAGAATGCAGAATTAACCAGGTTGGAATAGACCTTTGAGATCATCGAGTCCCACCTAACACCCAACACCACCTAATCAACTAAACCATGGCACCAAGTGCCTCATCCAGGCTCTTTATAAACACTTTCAGAGGTGGGGACTCCACCAGCTGGACAGCACATTCCAATGGCCAATCTCTCATTCTGTGAACAATATCTTCCTCACCTCCACCCTAAACCTCCCCTGGCACAGCTTGAGGCTGTGTCCTCTTGTTCTGATGCTGGTTACCTGGGAGAAGAGACCAACCCCCACCTGGCTACAACCTCCCTTCGGGTAGTTGTAGAGAGCATTAAGGTCTCCCCTGAGCCTCCTCTTCTCCAGGCTACCCACCCCCAGCTCCCTCCACCTCTCCTCACAGGGCTTTGTGCTGTTGAACTCTGGAAGGAAAAAAACTACCAGAGCAATCATTGCCTGTATTGGCCATTTGTATTTACCTCTGCATTTTATTTTTTGCAGGTCTGATCCTGATTGTCCATAGTCTGCAGCTGGTTTAAAATATGTTGGTTGTTACAACAGCCACCAAAAAAAAACATGAAATCATGAGGTGTCTACAGGAAGAATTGGTGCCCCTTTCTTAAAGGAACTTCTAAGTCTTTCTAAATGAAAAATCATTCAAACAGTATCTAATGCTGGCAATTTTCCTCTGTCTGCTGCTAGAACTTATTGGCCAAGTAGGTCAGACATTATTAAAGTTCAAGTGGCCCACTGGGAAAAGTAATGGCCTTATGCTACTATGAATTTTAAATGCTGCCATTTCTATGTATTGCACCATCATCTGTTCTTGCACATCACTAAATTGTATAGAAGTTGTGGGACCAGCCAATGTCAAGGTCATACAAGTGATGACTCTTCTCAAGTAGCCTTCTCAGAGCTTTGTCATACTGTTCCTTTCATAACCCTGGCTGTAGGCAGCAAAGTTGTATGCATATGTATTCAATCTTTGTATTATCATTGGGTAGTGCAAGCCTGCAATGCAGGATGGCTTTTTTTTCCCTTTTCACTATTTGCTTCTGCTTTTTATTTTTGATCCTACCAAAGGTACGAAAAGGACTTTGAGGCAAAGGCAATTTTTAGTAAGTGATCTGTAGTTCAATCTCTTTTGTTGAGCTATCAGAGAATTTGAGCAATGCTGCAGCTCTCCAGGTAAACCTGAATTTTGTTTTGATTTTGAGTGTTATGATACTAAGTCTGGAATGAGCATACCAGCAGGTGCCTCCTCTCATGGATGTGTGTGTATATTCCTATATCTATATCTGTATCTATCTATCTATCTCTATATATCTCTATAATCTATACTATCTCTCTCTCTATATAGATATATATATATCTGTATATCTATAATTTATATCTTATCTACATCTATCTGTATATCTGTATCTAATCTATATACATCTTATCTCTTGCATCAAGAGAAGTGTGGCCAGCAGGTCGAGGGAGGTGATCCTCCCCCTCTACTCAGCTCTGGTGAGACCCCACCTGGAGTACTGCCTCCAGTTCTGGAGTCCCTATTACAAGAGGGATCTGGAAGTGCTGGAAGGTGTCCAGAAAAGGCCCACAAGGATGAGCAGAGGGCTGGAGCTGCTCTCCTATGAGGACAGATTGAGGGAGTTGGGGCTGTTCAGTCTGGAGAAGAGAAGGCTCTGAGGTGACCTAATTGTGGCCTTCCAGTATCTGAAGGGGGCCTGCAAGAAGGCTGGGGAGGGACTTCTCAGGATCTCAGGTAGTGATAGGACTAGGGGGAATGGAATGAAGGTGGAGGTGGGGAGATTCAGGCTGGAGGTGAGGAGGAAGTTCTTCCCCATGAGAGTGGTGAAACCCTGGAATTTGTTGTCCAGGGAGGTGGTTGGGATGCCGTCCCTGGAGGTGTTTAAGCCCAGGCTGGATGAAGCTCTGGCCAGCCTGATCTAGTGTAGGGTGTCCCTACCCATGGCATGGGGGTTGGAACTAGATGATCCTTGTGGTCCCTTCCAACCCTGACAGATACTATGATACCTAATCTATCTATATCCCTATCATCTATATCTGCATATTGAATTTTTATAGTATTAATACTTTTATAATGAGAATATTTTCCCAACAGCACTCTGTTGGCTTTGTACTTCCCCAAGTAGTAGCTACTGGCAATATTTAATTGTCTACAAGGCTTCTTACACAGAGATATATAAAATTGGTTTTGTATCCCAGCCATGTTGTAGCTAAAGATATTCATACTTTCATGTCACTTAGTTACTCCAGTTCACAGAATCCCAGAATGTTAGGGGTTGGAAGAGAACTCCAGAGATGAAGTCCAACCCCTGTGCCAAAGCAGGACTGCCTGGGGCAGGTCACACAAGTGCATCCAGGAGGGTTTTGAATGTCTCCATAGAAGGAGACTCCACACAACCTCTTTGGGCAGCCTGTTCTGGGGCTCTGTCATCCTCACCACGCAGAAGTGTCTCCTCATGTTCAGATGGAACCTCCTGTGTTCCAGCTTGTACCCATTGTTCCTTGTCCTGTCACTGGGCACCACCACATAGAGCCTGGCACCTTCATCCTGACATCCACCCCTCAGATATTGACAGACATTGATCAGATCCCCTCTGAGCCTCTCTTCTCCAAGCTAAATAGCCCCAGGTCTCTCAGTCAGTTCAAACTCATATATCAATTTAAACACATATATTCACACACATACATAGAGAGAGAAATGCATATTGGTTTAGCTTAAATTGGCAGTTCTCTGACTTCTGATAAATCAGTCTTGGTGTCCAGAGAAGGGCAAGAAGGCTGGTGAGAGGCCTTGACACAAGCCCTATGAGGAGAGGCTGAGGGAGCTGGGATTGTTTAGCCTGGAGAAGAGGAGGCTCAGGGGAGACCTCATTGCTCTCTACAACTACCTGAAAGGTGATTGTAGCCAGGAAGGGGTTGGCCTCTTCTCCCAGGCAACCAGCACCAGAACAAGAGGACACAGTCTCAAGCTGCGCCAGGGGAGGTTTAGGCTCGAGGTGAGGAGAAAATTCTTCACTGAGGGAGTCACTAGTCATTGGAATGTGCTGCCCAGGGAGGTGGTGGAGTCACCATCCCTGGAGGTGTTCAAGAGGGGATTGGAGGTGGCACTTGGTGCCATGGCCTAGGCATGAGGTCTGTGGTGACAGGTTGGACTTGATGATCTTTGAGGTCTTTTCCAACCTTAGTGATACTGTGAGACTGTGAGACTGTGAATGATGAAGTACCAATATGTTCTGGGACAATCTGCTTTTGGGGAATTTCCATTCAGAGAACTGACCAGAAGCATATTAAAACCTTTGGAAAGATTGATGTTAAAAGCTGCAGTAAAGAGAGGTTAAAGCCACAACTATTCTGGAGGTTCCCTTGTTCCGTGTTCTTCAGTGCTTGGGTATGTATTAGCCTCATGCTTCTTAGGCTTTGGTAGGGTTTTGTTGTTCCTGAGACTTCTGTTATTCCCAGCTCCTCATGTGGAACCATTCAGGCTGCTAAGCCTTTTTTCCTATCCTGACACATAAAAGAAAAGTTGAGAATCCCCTGGTTGTCATCTCCTGTCCTGCAGGAGATCACCATCAGACTGGCTTTGGTTAATACCCAGGTATGTCTGAGGTGCTTGTTAGGCTACATCCTGCAGTTCTGGATAGCCACAAAGGCTTTACACCTCAGTGCAGATGTTAAACATTTGGACTGATGCTGCTAGATCTACTTGAAATGCCTTGTGGACAGACTTGGGGATAAAAGAGCAGAGTGGTTAGCACGTGATAAGCAGTATAGAAACATTGCTTTCTTTAGGGGTTCCTCTTCCAACGTGGCTGCATTACAGAGGACCAGAACTGAAAGGCTGTTTGGGTTCCATGTCTTTGAAACAGATCAGGAGAAATGTATTTTAGGGAGACATCCTGGAATTTCAGGATAGGTATGAGGAGGATTCCCCTTCCACCCTCAGTCATCAATTTAAGTTCATCAAGTATATGTGTTTCTTTCCTCTCATGCAGTTTTTTAACCAATGTATTTATCATCCTAATGAGGTGGAGCAGATTTCAGATTTCCCATTTTTTCTGCCTAAATCCAGTTATGTATTGAAAATCACAAAGTGCAACGAGCTTTCAGATGCCACTGACATCAACTCAGAGTTGCAAAAGGCAAATTGGTTTGTTATGAATTCTGGGTACAAGAAAAAGAGGATATTTGAAGAGTGAGGCTGGTTGCTTTGAACAGAGCTCTGGGAGTTAGATCCATTGCCATCTGGAAGAAGTGGTGGATGGCACAGGACTGAAGAGTTTTCTTGTTTTCCTGGCAAATAGATTTAGTTCTACAAGATGGATAACAAGTGAGTTTATTAATTACTTAAAAGCTGATTTATTAATTGCTTAAAACAAGTAGCACTCAGAATTAGGAGTTTCAGAAAATCAGCAGATCTCTACCTTGGCCTTAAGTTGATTTTCAAGAGCTTGCTCAACACAAACAAGTGTCCTTAGCCTTCCAGTAAGCCATGAGGCTTACTCTAAAGTTCATTCTCTGTGAGGCAGTAATGAAGCACTGAAATATTACTTTGAGTAAAAGATCTATTCAGTGTTAGGTTTGTTTTTCTGGAGGTCTCAGCTCTGTGTGTTTGCTCACTTGCCTCTCTGAAATCCACTATAGAAGCATCAGACAGTGGCTGGAGCCCTAGAAATTTGGCTGCTCCTGCAGAAGTAATGATAACTTCCATGGCAGTATCCCTGCTGTCATTATCAGCAGTTGTGATGGTGGTGTCTTGCAGTGCAAATGCATGGTCTTGGTTTCCCTGCCCTCTCAGGTACACAGCACTCTATATTTCAGGGCTTTCTGAAAGCATGCTGGTGTGGTTTCCCGTCAATGGCATCTTGCAGGAGATGTTTCAGCTGTGTTTTGAGGAGCTTTTTCATTTTGCCAGGAAGCTGTGGTAATGGGATTGTGGCAAGGGAATGCTGAGCCACAGCTAAGTGATTTTAGTGCTTGAGGGGGGAACATTGTTAACCAGAAGAAACTTGGAAGCAGCTGTATGAAGATGTAAATCCCTTTCTCCTGGGGAAGGAGAAAGATCTGGTCATAAGGCTCAAAATTCTTTGGATGATGCCATTGAAAGAATTCTCATTGTCACAGTCATGATGTCTCTGTACTGCAATTCAGTGTGGATCCAACATGTTCAGTTGTTGGACTACATTTTTTAGTGGTCATGGTAAGTTCTAAATGCTATGAGCAATTGAAAGTGCAGGAGGAGTGTCAGGCTGAACTGAAGGGCAAAATCCATGGACACCAAGTGAATCATAGAGTCATAGAAGTGTTAGGGTTGGAAGGGACCTCAAGGATCATCTACTTCCAAACCCCCTGCCATGGGCAGGGACACCTCACACCACAGCAGGTTGCTCACAGCCACATCCAGCCTGGCTGCAAACACCTCCAGGCAGGAGGCTTCCACCACCTCCCTGGGCAACCTGTGCCAGGCTCTCACCACCCTCATGGGGAACAACTTCTTCCTCACATCCAATCTGAATCTACCCATTTCTAGTATTGTTCCATCCCCAGTCCTCTCACTCCCTGACACCCTCAGAAGTCTCTCCCCAGCTTTCTTGTAGCCCCCTTCAGATACTGGAAGGCTACAATTAGGTCTCCTTAGAGCCTTCTCCTCTCCAGACTGATCAACCCCAACTCCCTCAGTCTGTCCTCATAGGAGAGCAGCTCCATCCCTCTGCTTATCCTCATGGCCCTTCTCTGGACACCTTCCAGCACCTCCAGATCCTTCCTGTAATAGAGGCTCCAGAACTGGACACAGTGCTCCAGCTGTGGTTTCACCAGAGCGGAGTAGATGGGGAGAATCACCTCCCTGGCCCTGCTGGCTGTGCTAAGTGAACAATTACAATGGACATGAGTCAGACATGTGCAGAGAGGGATAATAGGCTTAATACTGTTTTATATGTCAGTAGGTGTAATGGAATACTTTTTTTTGTATGTCAGTAGGTGTAATAGGATAATGGTAAAGTAAGTCCAGTAATCATACTGGGAATAGCCTAAAAATACAACAATTGAGATGTCACTGGGAGAGAACTCCAACCAGAAATCCAGTTAAATGCTGCCTTGGTTTTGGTTTGGGGTTTTTCCACTTTTTTTCCTCTACATGCAATTCCACCACTACAAACCTGTAGATCTGGCAGAAGATAATGGATAGGAGGAGAGCCATTATGGGGCCACATGTATCCCACTTCTCTAAATGAATCCACCTGAAATACCTTAGCTTTGCATATGTGTATAGCCTGTGTAAGTACATAATCTGAATTTCTTTCCTTTGTTCCCCTTCTAGTCATGTGCTTGTTTGAGGTTGCTCTAAGTGTTCGGTGCACCCTTTGAGGACCCCACCTGGAGTACTGTGTCCAGTTCTAAAGCCCCTAGGACAGGAAGGATCTGGAGGTGCTGGAAGGTGTCCAGAGAAGGGCCACAAGGATGAGCAGAGGGCTGGAGCTGCTCTGCTGTGAGGACAGACTGAGGAAATTGGGGTTGTTCAGTCTGGAGGAGAGGAGGCTCCGAAGAGACCTAATTGTGGCCTTGCAGTATCTGAAGGGGGCTACAAGAAAGCTGGGGAGGGACTTTTGAGGGTGTCAGGGAGTGATAGGACTGGGGGGAACAGAACAAAACTGAAAATGGATAGATTCAGATTGGATGTTAGGAAGAAGTTCTTCCCCAGGAGGGTGGTGAGAGACTGGCACAGGTTGCCCAGGGAGGAGGTGGTGGAAGCCTCATGCCTGGAGGTGTTTGCAGCCAGGCTGGATGTGGCTGTGAGCAACCTGCTGAAGTGTGAGGTGTCCCTGCCCATGGCAGGGGGGTTGGAACTGGCTGAGCCTTGAGGTCCCTTCCAACCCTGATAATTCTATGATTGTATGGTTGTGGCACCTATCTCCTGGCCTCTATGTCAAATGATGTATATTATAAAAATACTTAAATTCTTGACTATGTAGTAAATAATTTTTCTGTATCCCATTCACTTCATAAACCTGTACATTAGACATTGTGCTATCAGTTTTCTACAGTTTTAACAGGCAGTCAGTGAGTTCTCAGGGTGAACATTCTTGTGTAAAATACTGGAGATCAAGGCTCAGCTTACTGCTGACAAACAGATGTTGCAGTGGGCAGACAAGCCCAAGATCCAGTGGTGTGGCAAGGATGCTAGAAGCACAGAGAAGGATAATGGAAAATAGTAAGCTCTTCATATAACACTGGGTTAATCATAGGATTATAAAATGGCTTGGGTTGGAAGGGACCTCCAAAGGTCATCTAGATGAAGGCCTCTGCAGTCAACAGGGACATCCTCCACTAGATCTGGTTGCCCAGAGCCTTGTCCAGCCTGACCTTGAATATCTCCAGGGATGAGGCCTCAACTACTTCCTTGGGAAACCGGTGCCAGTGTTCCAGCACCCTCATGGTGCAGAACTTGTACCTAACATCCAATCTAAATCTTACCCTTTTTTCATTTCACACCATTGCCCCTTTTCCTATCACTGCAGGCCTTTGCAAACAGTCCCTCTGCAGCCTTCTTGTAGCCCCCTTCAGATACTGGAAGGTCTCTCTTAGGTCTCCTTGCAGCCTTCTTTTCTCCAGGCTGAACAACCCCAGCTCCCTCAACCTGTCCTCGTAGCAGAGGTGTTCCAGCCCCCTGATCATTTTCATGGCCCTCCTCTGGACCCTCTTCATCAGGTCCATGTCCTTCCTGTGTTGAGGGCTCCAGGGCTGGGAGCTGACACTTTGTCCCTAATGGGTCAGCTGGTTGGTTTAGAGGTGACATTTTATATTGTGCTGCAGAGACTTCCCATCTGTTCAAACCTGAACACACCACTTAGTTGTTCTGTGCCTCAGTTTTCCTTCTTGAAAGTGGGAGTGAGACTTCCTCACCTTAAATTAGTATTTCTGAGGTGTGAAGATTGCAGGGGGAAAGGGACCAGTTGATAGGGAGAGACCATTTTAATGTACATGTGATGTGACAGAGGTGTTAAAAGTCACACACAAGAAATCTGGCAGAAGAGCAAGGCCTTAGACACTGCAGAATCTTTGAACTACCTATGCTGTGCCTGGGTAGGTGAGTTCATGGAAGGAAAAACTGTTAATTATTCATACTGCTTTGCTGTACCATAAAAACTCAGATTTATTGAGACTATAATTTGTTCAAGGTGCATGTAGTAGGAAAATATAGCAGGAGTAATTAGTTGTGTATGGGATCTGATGAGGTAGATCTATCCACAGAGGACAATTGAAAAGAGTAGCGGCGGCGTATTGATTGCCTTTCAGAGGGGGGAAAGAAAAAAGAATATATCTTGTCCCATTTCTAAATGTTAACAATTCAGAGAGAAAAAAATCCCACTTGGGAGGAATGCTTTCCAGGTTGCTTCATTGCCAGGTGTTTGACATTGAGTGGAGCTTTAGATGAATGAAGCTTATGGCAGCTTTTGGAAATGACCGGCTCCGGGGAATCTCTGCTTCCTGCTGTGAAAGTTTCTATTTTCAAAGCACATCAGTTTCAGTGGGAATGTTCCAGTGGTCCCATATGCTACTTCTGACAGAGGGGGAAGTTTTTAACCTGAATATGAGACAGCTACTGAAGAGGTTCCCTTGCTGCTAACAAAATGAATTTCAATATGTTGCCAATGAGCGAGCGGCGTGTTCCAAACTGCGGATGGAATTTAACTCCATCAATTATTAATGGGAATTTTGCTTTGTTTTCCTCTTTGCCCGTTCCCTTTTAACTCGGCTACCTGCTCCTGATAGGACTTGGTGGGTTCTGAAGCTGAAAAAAGGGCATCACCCAAACAATATGCTCCTTTGCTTTGAAACTCTTGCTGTATTTTCCTCCCCTCCCTCGTACGCTCTCTCCTTGACCTAGCAGCAGGAAGCCTTTGTCTGAGGTGTTCATCTGGAACAACTTTTCCACACTTGTTTTCATGTTCTGTTAGATTACAGGGCAGCAGGCCTACCTTTGAAGCTCTCTTCTCTTTTGTTTCTTTGCAGTGCACTCCAGTAATTAACTTTGTCCTTCTTTTATTTGTTCCAGTCAATCGCAGTCCACTCTGCTGAGCATCTTCTCCCAGGAGTACCAGGTTAGAAGTTTTCTCCTTTGTGAGGGTTGACAGGTGCCTAATTGAATGATGAATGTCCCTTTATTTCTTTGTAATTGAACTGCCAGCTTTCTGATTGGTTTGGAGGATGTTCCCTTTTCCACATCAAGCACCGCCTGAGTCTCAGTGGATGGCTGCCAAGCCTACCCATCCATCTGTCTAATAACATCTAGCCTTTGCTTATTTGGTGGACCTGTAATAAATTATGCTAAACCATTATTATTCTGACAATAATAATTTCCCTGTGTTGCGTGGTTCCATGTGCTAAATGTTTGCTGACTTGCACTGTCAGTGCTGCTTTCCATTGCTGACAGAGATGATGATAAATGACCATTGCCGGAGTGGCAGAAGGCAAGAGAGGCAGAAAATGGAGTCATTTATCATGAGATGACAGGTGTCAGTCAAGTGGCAAGTCTCTATGGAATTACTTTTTGTACTTTTTCAAATAAGTTGTTTTTAAGCAATGTTCTTCCTGGTTAAAAATGCCAATTGAATTGTAAAACCCGAGCGCAGCCGACTTAGATGGAATTGAATCGGGGGAAAATTAATACAAAGGTTGAGAGAGAGAACAAGTTTTTCCTTGCCCTCTGCAGCCTTCAGTAAACTTATTTAGATTCAATTATTGTGACCTTATTGGCTTTTACATACATGGCACATTGCAGTACAGTCTGAAGACGTTCAATTCAATAGGTAGGTTGAATGTCACTGCTCTGCCGAATCTAAAAGCATAATTCAGTTTAGATATCCAAGCGCGGGCACGGAACATGTGCCTGGGTCCTCGGGATTTCTCTGTTTTCATCCGTGACACCTCTGTAAGTTTCTTTGTTTGGTTTTGCTGTGTGTTGTTGGTTTGTTTATTGTTTGGGTTTTTTTCCTTCCTAGAAACAAATCAAAAGAACCCATGCCAAGCATCACACTGCTGAAGCTATCGAAACCTACTACCAAAGGTATGACCTCCCCGCCCCGCTTAAGGGCATCAACACAACTGCTAAATGTTATGACAGCTAGCAGTCAAATTAGCTTATTAGCTGGTGTATTTATTAGCTAATAATCACTAAGCTAAGTTTCTATAAAAATAAACTATCATGATCTTTGAGGTCTCTTCCAACCTTAGTGATGCTGTGATACTGTGATACTGTGATTTTTGCTGTGAGGAATGCCAGCTAAGAATTATGAAGCTAATTTTCTATGAAAATAAATTCTCCATTTTGCTATGAAGGATACAGATAACCAAAACTGAGATGTCTTTCAGTGAAAATGCTGACATTTTTCAGCCTTTGGTCAGTCAGATGAAGAAAAGGTTTGCTTCCTTGGCTCTATGTCAGTATAAACAAGGATTTTTTTGTTACAGTCTGTGTGCTAGGGTTTATTCTATATTGCCTATAGTTTGTAATTAAAGGGTTTCTGTGTCAAGACTTCTTCTTTTACAAAGAAAGACTGAGAGACCTGGGGCTGTTTGGTGTGGAGAGAAGGCTGAGAGGGGGTCTTACGAATGTCTACAAATATCTGAGGGGTGGGTGTCAAGATGAAGGTGCCAGGCTCTTTTTGGTGGTGCTCAGTGATAAGACAATAACGGGTTCAAGCTGGAACACAGGAGGTTCCACCTCAGCAGGAGGAGAAACTTATTTGCTGTGAAGGTGCTGGAGCCCTGGAACAGACTACCCAGAGAGGTTGTGGAGTCATCTCTGGAGGTGTTCAAGACCCATCTGGATGTGTTCCTGTGTGGCTTGCCCTGGGTGGTCCTGCTCTTGCAGGGGGGTTGGACTGGATGATCTTTCAAGGTCCCTTCCAACCCCTAACATTCTATGATTCTATGAAGGCTGGTACTGATGATAACTTCTTACAGCAAGGGAGCCTGTTCTGTTACAGTTGCTTGTAGTTTTGATACCCACACTTGTGTTGCATTACAAAAAGTTCCATATTAAATTCATGTGTTGCCAGTTAAAGCACTAATTTTTAGATCACTCCTGTTTCATCAACAGAAGTGTCAGAAATAGCTGTTAAGGGAGGATGAAAACCTTTCTGTCATTTTACAGTATTTTACAATTGTTTGCATCTTAAGCTAACAAACTGCATTTGCTACACCTCATAGTCTGTCTGTTACTTCTGTGGGCTTTAGTAAAACTCTTGCAGTGACATAATTGGGGCAGACTGATAACTGGTAGAGATACACAATTAAAACATTACTCTGTAGACTGACATATCTGAGGAGCTGGCATGGCAAGTGAGTTCGTGCTTGTGATTATAGATGTCTGATATTTGTGCTTAGTATTAATCTGCATGAATTGGGAAAACAAACAAAAAGCCTTCATTTGTAAACAATTAACTGTGCTTCTGCAGAGTCCTAGACTTTAAGCATAGCCTGATCATACCAGACACTGGTTTAGAACAGCTAGTGTGAATTGTGATGTTCTGGGGGGGGTTTGGGTTTCTCTCTTTTGGTTCTGGAAGAATTTGTGCTGGATCACACTGCACTTTTCCTAGTAGTGGATTCATGTCTAGGAAGAATGGCCTCAAATTTTCTTGTCTTAACTATTTTTCATGACTTTCCACCAGCACAGTTTCAGTGTTAATTGTAACTGCTGGGAGAACAACTCTTTACTTGCAATGCATTTAAATCAGTTTTATGATAGGTAACCAGTCCCAGCAACTTAAACCAAGTCTTGCTTTATGCAAAAGAAGCAGTTGTGTTGGTCTCAGGAAGGTTGTGGGTATGATTAAGTTTGGCTCACATCAGGTGGGAGGATTTGGTCTCCTGCCCCCTTCTGTACTGTCTGAAGTGTGATAGCAGTACATAACTAATGCATTATGTATGAAGCTACGTGGTGGTGGTAGTAGGGAAAATCATTCTTCATGCTGTTTCTGAGGATTTCATACTGCAGATGTATTAACATGGCCCAATAAAATGCACATGTTTTAAAAGCAGAGATGTTCTGGTTAATAGTTAGAAAACTCATCTCAGTCCTGGTTTAGTAGATTTACTGTGTGGGATGTTTCAGAAGCTACAGGAGCAGGCTATTGGAGTCAGAAGCCAGTTTGAAATGCTTCAAGCATAAACATGACAAACATGTCTTGTCCTCTAGACTTTTGTAACATCTATCTTACCAGTGTAAACCACAGGCTGTGTGGCACGCTTCTTCCAATTCCCACCAGTTTCTAAGCAGATAATTGTGCTCCTGTTGCTTTCCTAGGAAAGAAACTACCAATTTTTAGAAGGTACTCATTTCCAGTGGTCCCAGTTGGGAGCGATTAGAAGTACAGTTAAGTGGAACAGTTTGTGCTCCTCTGCTGAGACTTCCTAGTTTTGTATTTAGGCAGACACAAAGGCAAATTACAAGAAGGATCAGCAAGCTTTTCAGAACAGTCTTGCCATCAGCCTGTGAGACCTGTTAGTCCATAACAGAATTGCCAGTAGCATTAGAAGTCCCTAACAGAAAATGACTCCGCTGTCAGCTGTAGCTTTGCTGTTCAATCAACTAGATGCATGTTTTAGAACATCAGTCTCAAACAAATCATGGACTCTTAGAATTGTTAGGGTTGGAGGGCACCTCAAGGATCATCCAGTTCCAACCCCCATGCTGTGGGCAGGGACACCTCACACTACAGCAGGTTGCTCACAGCCCCATCCAGCCAGGGCTTAAACACCTCCAGGGGTGAGGCTTCCACCACCTTCCTGAGCAACCTGTGCCAGTCTCTCACCACCCTCCTGGGGAAGAACTTCTTCCTAACATCCAATCTGGATCTACCCATTTCCAATTTTGTTCCATTCCCCCTAGTCCTGTCACTCCCTGACACCTTCAAAAGTCCCTCCCCAGCCTTTTTGGAGCCCCCTTCAGATACTGGAAGGTCTCCTGGGAGCCTTCTCTTCTGTAGACTGAATTTTCCCAGTTAGGTGTTTTGTGTATGATGCCTCCTACTGTATTTTTTTTCTTTCTTCTAAGTTTTCAGTGTTTAAATATACACCAAGCATCTTGGTTTGCTTTGGTTTATTTTTCATGTAGAATTGAAATAGATCACAGCAAAAGGTTGCATTTCCTTCATGCATTAAGCCTCAGAATAACTTGCAAACAAAAAGCCCTCTGTGGAGAGGTTTATGTTGAAGCTGTTGCACCCATTCCACAGAAAGGTAAATTGATAAAGAATTTTGATAGCTTGTAACTAATGAGCAGAAAAGTGGCTTCTGAGGGATGGAAAATGATAGAGCTGGAGAGGCTGTGGCCTTCTAATGATGTCAGTAATGATGTGCTTTACAAATACAGGTTGGATAAACCAGCAGGTTCCAACGTTGGTAACTGTTGTTCTTTTCCACATGGCTGCAACACACAAAGTGCCTTCCAGTAATGTAGCTTACTCCCAGCAAGTCCTGAGAACAAGTTTTAGGTGTTATTGAAATGCAGACATCAAACAGGTAAAGTAGTAGAAGTGAGGGAGGTGATGTTGTGTTTAGCCATGATCAGAAACATCCCTGTGTGGCCATGTTATAGAATCATAGAATGGTCTGGGTTGGAAGAGACCTCCAAAGGACATCTATTCCAAGCCCCTCTGCAGTGAGCAGGGGCACCCTCAACTAATCAGCTTGCCTCCTCTTGGTCTGCTCCTCTTACCCACAAATATCAAGGAGAATGACTTTCTATCACCCTTTAGTGGATCTTAAATATTCCTTGTTTTCTGTTTAGAACATTAATTGGACTGATAGACTTTCCTTTCACTAGACTATACCTTTAGTATTTACACTACTGCTCAGCTAATGAATCTGGCTTAAATTTTAGCATTGAGTGTTTGTAGATAGTAGTGAATTGAGTAAAATACTGACTGAGAAGTGTACTTTTGAAGTCAAAGGTCATATGGAGCCCAAATCTTTTTCTTTGCCCGTGGTACCTCCTTGAGTATCCACAGTATACCACAGATATAATGTATTTGTATGCCTTTAAGCCAATTAAAAGAAAATCTTCATTTGTTAGTATTTTTTACCATTGACTTAATTGAGATTGATATTCTGGGGTTCATTCAGAAGAGAGCTGGCCAGGTCCAAATGAGGTTCTCCTCCTCCCTCTACGCTGCACTAGTGTGGACCACACCTGAAATACTGTGCTCAGTTCTGGGCTCCCCAGTTCAAGAGAGACAGGGAACTGCTAGAGAGAGTCCGATGGAGCTCATGAAGATGATTAGGGGACTGGAGCATCTCTTTGATTTAGAAAGGCTGAGAGACCTGGGCCTCTTAAGCCTGGAAAGCATAGGACTGAGAGGGGGTCTTATAAATGCTTCTCAGTATCTCAGGGATGGAGATCATGAGCTCATTTCAGTGATGGCCAGTAAGAGGACAAGGGGTAGTAGGAACAAATGAGAACACAAGTGGTTTCACTTGAACATAAGGAGAAACTTGTTTATGGTGAGGGTGATGGAGCCCTGGAACAGGCTGCCCAGCGAGATTGTGAAGTCTTCTCTAGAGAGATTCCAAAACTACCTGGATGGCTGTGCAATGTGATCTAGATGTACCTGCATTAGATGATCATCAGAGGTCTCTTCCAACCCCTGCCATTCCATGATTCTCTGTCTTTCTAATGAGTAGGAGACAAATCTGAAGAGTTAGTGATTGTTTAAAATATTTATGTCTTCAGTGATTTCCCATTAAATACTCCATGCTGGGGTATTTTCCCCCAAATGAAAGAGATCCAAAGGGGATACTAACATGCTGTGCTGGGGTTGTTTATCCTGGAGAAGAGGAGGCTCAGGGGAGACCTTCTTGCTCTCTACAACTACCTTAAAGGACGTTGTAGCCAGGTGGGGGTTGGTCTCTTCTCCCAGGCAACCTGTGACAGAACAAGAGGACGCTGTGTCAAGCTGTGCCAGGGGAGGTCTAGGCTGGATGTGAGGAAGAAATTATTCACAGAAAGTGAGATTGGCCATTGGAATGTGCTGCCCAGGGAGGTGGTGGAGTCACCATCGCTGAAAGTGTTTATAAAGAGCCTGGATGAGGCACTTGGTGCCATGGTTTAGTTGATTAGATGGCGTTGGGTGATAAGTTGGACTCAATGATCTCTGAGATTTTTTCCAACCCAGTTAATTCTGTATTCTGCATTCTTTCTGGGAAGAACTTTCTTCTAACCTCGAGCCTAAACTTCCCCTGGCACTGGTACTACCTTCAGGTAGTTGTAGAGAGCAAGAAGGTCTCCCCTGAGCCTCCCCTTCTCCAGGCTAAGCACCCCCAACTCCCTCAGCCTCTCCTCACAGGGCTGTGCTCCAAACCCCTCCTTGCAGCAACTGAACAACTTTCCTAAACTGAGGGGCCCAGAACTGGACACAGGACTCAAGGTGTGGCCTAACCAATGCTGAGTTCTTGGCCATTGGAATGTGCTGCCCAGGGAGGTGGTAGAGTCACCATCCTGAAGGTGTTCAAAAAAGGCTTGAATGTGGCACTTGGAGCCATGGTTTAGTTGTCAGGAGGTGTTAGGTATTAGGTAATAGGTCGGACTTGATGATCTCTGAGGTCTTTTCCAATCTGGTTGATTCTATTATCCTGTGTGTAAACTGGCCTTTGCTTGCTGCTTGCCACTGCAGAATTACCTGGCTTTGTCTTGTCTAGGTACCTGAATGGGGTGATGAAAAATGCAGCTGCCCCGGTGTTACTGGAGCTAGCCAATGAGGTAATCATCCTTGCTTCTTTTTTTTTGTCTTTAATCTTCCAGTGTAAAACCTAAGGGGCATATCTGTGGTGACTTTAGTGAGAAATGTAATTAACCTAGAAAAAAAAATATTAAAAAAAATGGTTTCAAGGCACATTAGACATTTAAAATGGTTCCCCAGTCTGTTAGTACTTACAATAATTAGACAAAAAGCCCCATTTATTAATAAATCAGTTAATGTAATTAGTCTCTTAACTTCAAGGCAAATGTGTAAGAAAGTCTGGGGGTTTTGCTGGGAATTTCAGATGGGCTGTTGGTTGGTCTTTGATGCACAAACTTGGTAAAAATTCCCATATTGACTAAAAGGAGCTGTATCAGTTTTACTTGTGGTTGATTTCTTGGGTTCAGTAGCGAAACCCATCTAAGATTGGGGTTTTTTTAGTGATAAATAACAGGAAGGGTCAAACTAATTAATTTTCCTGAGCCCGTTTATTTCTGCTCATCCAGATTAGAGGGTGGCTAATGAAAACTGCTTAATGCTTAAGGCAATTAAGCAGAATAAATTCCTCAGCATAACCATTTCCCTAGAAGAAAACCCAACAAACTAGTGTATGAAAAGTTCAGCCTGGTTACCATTCAAGGCTTGAGAAATGCCTTGACGCTGTTTATTCACTCAAGTGTGAACCTGCCTTGGGATGTGAGGGGTTATTTGCATCAAAAGCTGCTATTTAAAGCACTACCTTGAAGATGGGAAAAGTTTTCAAGGGTGGCAGTGAACCTCCTAGAAACAAAATAAACTAAATACCCAGATTAAATAGCTGCTCCTTAAGGTCTCAAATATTTATTTACAATAATAACAACAACAACAATCCCGCAGCTGATACTCCTTGGAGCTGCTTATGGAACCCTCCAAGGGCTAGAATGAGAGGCATGCTGGTTTGTGTTGCATTTTAATAGCAAATGTAAGGAGGAGGAGGCAGAAAATGAGTGTTTGTGTTAAAAATGATATGGCACTGCGAGCATTAAGTGTTGCAACAGCAGCAAGTTCCACGTCTTACATTTAGTAAGAGAGAATGGCTCCTTCCCCCTGAACACTGCTGCAGCCAGCAAATGAGCGATTACTTATCAATTACCAGAGGGTTTTAATGGTCTGTGAAGTGTTCATATATCCTGATCGTGCAGTTAGCATAGAATAAAGGATTTATTTCATATTAGTGGTAAGCAGTGTGGAGTTTCTTACCCTTTGCTGGAAAAGACAAGTCTGGAAAGTCCTGAGAGTGTAGAACGTACTTTACATAAATAAGTAGAATCTTATTAAGAGGATAGGGTAAACAGCCTGATTCATGATCTATCACCCCCATAATATTTGGGAACTGTCATAAAAAGATTTCAAGCCCAACTCTATCTGTTACTGATTCTCTGTGTATTTTTTTTCCTCCCCCCCCTTTGATTTAGAGATGATGCATATAATTTCTGACTCCGGTGAGCATATCTTTGCTTATATTATCCTAATGCATTTTTGCAATTCAGATCAAAGATACCTGGAGTTGAGAAATAAATAAAAATTAAATCTAAGGGAAAGGGAAGGTGCACAAAGAACTTATATCTGCCTCTGATTTTCGTGGAGGCAGGTATATAAGAAAGGCAATACATTTTGTGACTGCTTCCTAATGCATTAGGGAAATGTGGCAATAACCAGCAC
>NW_027142420.1:2705025-2800025 GCF_026170545.1 Melanerpes formicivorus | reverse complement strand
GGTTTTGTCAGGGATTTCTCCTTTGGTTTTCTTTGAATCCGCGCAGTTATCAGCGACTGGTTGGCCCAGTTACCTTCTGAAGGTTTCATTTGAATGAATTAAGTACTTCCCCTAAAAATTCAATATCATTTCAATAGATGTAGCCTCTAAAGTAACCTGCAGTGATGCTTCATGAGCAAATCACATGATGTCAGAATGGTATGGTTTCGATTTAATCAAGAAAGAGATTAAAGTGGATGTGTGTTATTTTCAACTTCGCCGCAGCACCGCCATTTGTCAAAGTCAACCTTCTGATTGCTTTGGACCTACTGCTATCCAGGTCTTGTCAAAATAGTAGTCAGCACAATCTGAAGCAGGTAGGCTGGCCAGTGCAGAGCAGGATCAAGTGCAGGGAAGAGGAATTCATTGACTTGTGAATGATGAAGTTAATAGATTCGTCGTAAATTCTCTGCCTGTTAATTCGTCTTTGTAATGATGGCGGAGCAGAAGGACATTTTTCTTTATGGTTTGGTTTGTTTTGCATCATCTTACGCTGCACACTCACACAGAATCCAATTTTCAGGTGTGCAGCACACCAGAATTCAGATAACTGCGGTGCTGGAATCAGATGCCTTGTGCTAAGTACGCCAGGAAGAAGCAGGAGCGCATTGGGAATCCTGTTTAGAAAGAGGCATGCCAAGAATGCGGTTGCAGGGGACAGGAGGCAGATTGTGTGTCCAGTGCTGTGTTCCTGAATGACACTGTAATTAGGTATAATGAAATAAATCCTTCTTTTTGGAGCACTTTTAGATTTGACTGCTCTTAACTCAGTGGCAGTTTTGTGATCCATCTGGGGATTTTTATTTCAAAAGTAAATTCCTAATACTGGATTTGGAAGGGGGAGGGAGGGGGGAGGGGGAAATCTTGCTGTACGAAGCGCTCTGAATTCACTATTTGTTATATGGCTGTCACTAGTGGTTATATGACTTGTAATCTCAATGTGCAACGATGAAAAATCTTTCATGGTGATCAAAACTGTGAAGAATCAGTTTTAGCACTGGCTTTTAGTTTTCCTAAGCAAAAACATACTACCCTTCAGAGCCCATTTCGCTTCGGAGCTCGCATTAAAGGATGTGCTTTATCCCCTCGTCTGTTACACGGCCTGGGTGTGGCAGGGGAATTGTCGAGGATGCCGCGGAGTGGCTGAACTGATCTCAGCAAAAGAGCTGCCAGGGCACTCTGGCTTCTATTCTGACACTTTCCTTCCCCCTCGCAGCAGCGACCCGGCTGGCCTTTGGCAATGAAATTCAATGCACATGGCTCCGCAGTCAAATCATCAAATTTCCCTGTGTGTATATTAGAGTTTTGTAATGTGTTTCCATTATGAAACAATGCGGGGATAATTGTCTTTGGTAGCAATTAGCTAACAGGTTTGTTCAGTGCTATTGGCAGAGGCATCCATCATCCCCTCCCTGACCACACTTTTTTGTCTACTGTGGACTATGGAGATCAATAGAATTCTGTATAGTGGAAATCACCCCAGCCTTAATGAGCTGCAAGTCTCAGCCAGTCTTGGGTTTGTATTTTTAATTTTTCCCCTTTAAAATGGAAAAAAGCTTTCCCTCTGGGAGGGGAGAGTACTGTAGCTGGACTATTACTTTCACTAATCAATTCATGGTTCTGAATTGTTTTGCTTCTACAAAAATGTATGGATGACCGAGATCAGGAGAAGCACACAGCTTATTTCTCCACTGACACTCCATTCCCTGAAAAGAGATCTTTGCTAAAGTGCAGAATCCTGCTCTATGATACAAATTGCTTTCACTTTTTTTGTCTGTATGGGCTTTAAACCACAGAATTACACAACACAAAGAATTAAAAGATCTTGCTTAACACAAATACTATTTTAAAGAGACACTCAAGGCACATTGCAATAGCCTCTTCAGAATGTAAGTGAGGATATTGTGGAATCATAGAATTGTCAGGGTTGGAAGGGACCTCAAGGATCAGCCAGTTCCAACCCCCCTGCCATGGGCAGGGACACCTCACACTACAGCAGGTTGCTCACAGCCACATCCAGCCAGGCCTTAAAAACCTCCAGGTGTGAGGCTTCCACCACCTCCCTGGGCAACCTGTGCCAGTCTCTCACCACCCTCATGGGGAACAACTTCTCCCTAACATCCAATCTAAATCTCTCCATTTCTAGTTTTGTTCCATTCCCCCCAGTCCTATCACTCCCTGACACCCTCAGAAGTCCCTCCCCAGCCTTCTTGTAGGCTCCCTTAAGACACTGGAAGGCTCCCGTCAGAGCCTTCTCTTCTGTGCTTTTGTTGAGCACAGCGCGCTGTAGCAGGTGGAAGTTGTTGATAGTGTCTGCATCTTCATAAGCCCAAGTTTTTGGGAAGGAGGTTTGTTTGGGTTTTAGTTTCTGAAGAATCAGAATCTACAAAAGTAAATCTGTGGACTGAGGCATATGGAGCTGAAATACCTCTGGCCTTCCAGTGTCTGACGGGGGCTTACAAGAAAGCTAGGGAGGGACTTTTTAGGGTGTCAGGTAGTGATAGGACTGGGGGAGAATGGAAAAGAACTAGAAATGGGTAGATTGGATGTTAGGAAGAATTTTTTCACCATGAGGGTGGTGAGACACTGGAACAGGTTGCCCAGGGAGGTGGTGGAAGCTTCATCCCTGGAGGTTCTGAAGGCCAGGCTGGATGTGACTCTGGTCAACCTGCTCTAGTGTGAGATGTCCCTGCCCATGGCAGGGGGGTTGGAACTGGCTGATCCTTGAGGTCCCTTCCAACTCTAACAATTCTATGATTCTATGATTCTAGTCCTAGGAAAGGAGCTTGGCAATCTAGATGTTAGAGTACCTAACAGTATAATAAGTAATACTCCTTTTAAAATAAGCACAGACTAAGTACTCCTTTTACAGTAAGTATGGAACGTGAACTTAAACTCTGCCCAAGTAGTTTTACTGGGAACTTCTGCACTCTGTGGACTAGCATTTTTCCATTCTAGGAAACAGCCTTCTTCATTTGATAGCCTTTTCATTGGTTTTGCTTTCTGTCTTTTACTGAGTTGTTTTGGTCTTAGGATTGAGGTTCCTATGGTACCACAGTGAATTCCTCCTTTATGCAGTATAATGCTGTTGCAGACAGTAATACTGTTGAGTTCTCTACATGTTTCTTGCATGATCAAGATAGTTGATTCTGTCACTTTGCTCTCCTCCAGTGAGACCTCACCTGGAGTGTTGCATGCAGCTCTGGAGCACTCAACACAGGAAGGACATGGACCTGCTGGAGCACATCCAGAGGAGGGCCATGAAAATGTCAGGAGGTTGGACCACCTCTGCTATGAGGACAAGCCAAGGCAGCTGGGGCTGTTCAGCAAGGAGAAGAGAAGGCTGCAGGGAGACCTAGTAGCAGCCTGCCAGTACCTGAAGGGGGCTACGAGAATGATGGACAAAGACTGTTTGCAAGGGCCTGCAGTGATAGGACAAGAGGCAATGGTTTGAAATGAGAGAAGATTTAGAATGGATGTTAGGAACAAGTTCTTTACTGTAAGGGTAGTGGAACATTGGGACAGGTTGCCCAGGGAGGTAGTTGAGTCCCCATCCCTGCAGGCCTTCAAGGTCAGGCTTGACAAGGCTCTGAGCAACCTGACCTAGTGGAGGTTACCATTCTATGATTCTGTGAAGTCATAGTGCTTAGAATTGACCTGTCTGCCACTTGCTGGTTTTTAAAGTACACCAGAGATACTTTTGCTGTAGTAATCACCATTCTGCATGTTGCCAAAGAAAAGTATGCAGAATACAGACTGAACCAGGTTGGAAAAGACCTTCAAGATCATTGTCCAACCTATCACCCAACATCATCTAATCAACTAAACCATGGCACTAAGTGCCTCATGCAGTATGGTTTTAAACACCTCCAGTGATGGGGTATCCACCACCTCCCTGGGCAGCACTTTCATAGTTTCATAGTTTTATTCAGGGTTGGAAGGGACCACAAGGATCATCTAGTTCCAACCCCCCTGCCATGGGCAGGGACACCCCACACTAGATCAGGCTGGACAGAGCCTCATCCAGCCTGCTCTTAAACACCCCCAGGGACGGGGCCTCGACCACCTCCCTGGACAACCCATTCCAGGGTTTCACCACTCTCATGGTGAAGAACCTCCTCCTCACATCTAGCCTGAATCTCCCCACCTCCAGCTTCATTCCATTCCCCCTAGTCCTATCACTACCTGAGATCCTGAGAAGTCCTTCCCCAGCCTTCCTGTAGCCCCCTTCAGATACTGGAAGGCCACAATTAGGTCACCTCGGAGCCTTCTCTTCTGCAGACTGAACAGCCCCAACTCCTTCAGTCTGTCCTCATAGGAGAGGTGCTCCAGCCCTCTGATCATCCTTGTGGCCCTTCTCTGGACACGTTCCAGCACCTCCACATCCCTCTTGTAATAGGGGCTCTGGATGTGAGCAAATTATTTTGTTTCCCTTTTTTGTTTTCACTATTTGAGTTTGAGCAGGGGAGCCTTGTTGTTTTGGGATGCTGAACAACGTGAAGAATGTGCTCTCTCTGTGTAGCCTTTGACTTAACCAAGTTAAAAATCTGTTATTCAGCCAAGCACTGCAATAATTCTTCTGC
The DNA here is from genome assembly GCF_026170545.1 of Melanerpes formicivorus. Lineage (NCBI taxonomy): Eukaryota > Metazoa > Chordata > Aves > Piciformes > Picidae > Melanerpes > Melanerpes formicivorus. Next base: position 2,795,403 of record NW_027142420.1, on the reverse strand, counting down.
CTATTACCTTATTAAATCTCTCAGATTATTCTGTAAATGTATGGAAGATTAACTCCAAGCAAAACTGTGGGGCCAAGGGGAGAGGATGTCTTAAACAAGCATAATGAAATGCTATAAACATAACATCATGTATTGCAGCTAGCTCTGTATCTTAAAAAGAAACTAAAATTTATGTTGTCATTAAAATAGATAAATTCTGTGCTTAGAGCCTTGGAATCTTTGTAAGACGTTGAATTCCAGGTTGCAAAACAGTATTCTAGGTTGGAACTGGATGATCCTTGAGGTCCCTTCCTACCCTAACAATTCTATGATTCTGTGTCACAACTAACTGCTAAGTAAAGGGGATAATCACTTCCCCCAGGCTGCTGGCTCTGCTGATCTGTAAGGTTATTTGCAGGTCTGCCTTTTCTGCCACACTGCAGTGCTGGGTCATGTTCAGCTTGCTGCCCCATCAGGACTCCCAGGTCCTTTCCTGCAGAGCTGCTCCCCAGCCAGTCCGTTCCGGCCTGCACTGTTGCCAGGTAAAGGACTCTGCATTTGCCCTTACTGTCATGACATTCCTACTGGCTCATCTAAGCCTCTCTGCATCACAGAATCGCAGAATTATTGAGGCTGGAAAACACCTCTGAGATCAAGTCCAGCCTAAAACCTAACACCACCACATCAGTTAAACCATGGCACCAAGTGCCACATCCAAGCTTTCCTTAAGGGCCTCCAATGATGGCAACTCCACCACCTCCCTGGGCAAGTCCATCCCTGTGCCTAATCAGCCTTGCTGTCAAGAAGTGCTTCCTAATATCCAATCTAAACCTCCCCTGGCACAGCTTCATGCCGTGCCTTCTTGTCCTGTCACAAGTTGCCTGGGAGAAGAGCCTGACCCCCAGCTGACTACAACTTCCTTTCAGGTAGTTGTAGAGAGTGATAAGGTCCCCTCTATGTCTCCTCTTCTCCAGGCTGAACACCCTCAGCTCCCTCAGCCTCTCCTCACATGACTATTGATAGACCTTGATAAGATCCCCTCCTGACTACAGCTTCCTTTTAGGTAGTTGGGCAGCCCTGCCTCCCAGTTTGCTGTCCTGTGCAAACCTGAGGGAAGTGCACTGGTTTACATTCTCCAGTGGTAAAGATGTTACACAGGAGCAGGGATTCATGATTACAACTTCATCACGAGGAAGAAGTGCAAACACCTGCACTTTTTTTTTATGTGTCTTGCCTTTTCTGCTCTCTTTTTATTTACCATTAGCTGATGCAAAATACTACCTCAGTCTTCTCTGTATGACTGCCTGCTATTGAGTATTAACGTGGTAGTAACATGTATAGAAAGTCAGAATATCCTCCCACCTTCCTCTATTTTCTCTCAGAGTATCATCAAGCTTCCTACACTCAGCTTTTGGTGAAAGCTTTTCAAAAACCAGGACTGAAGAAGCAGTACTAAAACTGCAATGAGAGGCAGTTTCAATGCTCTTATCAAGGAGCTCAGAGCACTACCTCAACCTCAGTTTCTTGTGTGTCAGCAATCCCTAACATACCTCAAACTCATTTCAAAGCTGTAGCTCCTCTGCTACAAAACACCACACACTTAAGCTTTTAAACATTCTTTTCACCTGTGAAGAAGCTCTTACACAAGAATCTCAATCACTTAAATCTCCAGGAATTAAAATACCTATCAGGCTCTTCTCAGAGATGCCCAAGGACAGGACAAGGGGCAGTGGGTGGAGGCTGGAGCAGAGGAGTTTCCACGTGAATGTAAGGAAAAGCTTTTTCACTGTGAGGGTGACAAAACACTGGAGCAGGCTGCCCAGAGAGCTTGTGGAGTCTCCTTCTCTGGAGACATTCCAAACCCATCTGGGTGGGCTATGTATGAGCTGCTCTGGCAGTGGGATTGGACTAGATGATCTTTTGAGGTCACTTCCAACCCGTAATGTTCTGTCATTCTGTGATTTGAGTAAGTGTTGTTTCACACTACAAACTGTTTGCTAACTGGCAGGTCCACTGTAGGAATACATGTCATCTTTCAGAAGTTATTATTGCTTGAATGTATCCAGAGAAGGGCAACAAAGCTGGGGAGAAGCTGAGGGAGCTGGGGTTGCTTAGCCTGGAGAAGACGAAGCTAAGGGGAGACCTTCTTGCTCTCTACAACTACCTAAAGGGAGGTTGTAGCCAGGTGGGGGTTGGTCTCTTCTCCCAGGTAACTACCAACAGAACAAGAGGACACAGTCTCAAGCTGTGCCAGGGGAGGTTTAGGCTGGATTTAGGAAGAAATTCTTCACAGAGTGATTGGTCATTGGAATGTGCTGCCCAGGGAGGTGGTGGAGTCGCCATCACTGGAAGTGTTTAAATAGAGACTGGATGAGGTGCTTGGTGCCATGGTTTAGTTGATTAGATGGTGTTGGGTGATAGGTTGGACTTGATGATTTCTGAGGTCTTTTCCAACCTGGTTAATTCTGTGATCACTGACTAATTACCAGAGTGCACTAATTCAGAATCCTTACAAATAAGGGTTTGGTTTCAGACTGGTAGCCTGAAGCTATGTAGTCAAGTACAATTAAACCATGGCTTCAAGTGCCACATCCAATCCCTCTTTGAACACCTCCGGGGATGGTGACTCCACCACCTCCCTAGGCAGCACATTCCAATGGCAAATTACTCTTTCTGGGAAGAACTTTCTCCTCACATCCAGCCTAAACTTCCCCTGGTGCAATTTGAGACTGTGTCCTCTTGTTCTGGTGCTGGTTGCCTGGGAGAAGAGACCAACCCCCACCTCGCTACAACCTCCTTTCAGGCAGTTGTAGAGAGCAAGAAGGTCTCCCCTGAGCCTCCTCTTCTCCAGGTTAGACAACCCCAGCTCCCTCAGCCTCTCCTCATAGTGCTGGGATGTGTTTCTAGAGTCCCAGTGTTAAACACATGTGAGCAGCTTATTTTCATCCTGTTAACTCTTGGATGAGAAAAGCACAGAGCTCCAGAAGCAGGAGCCTGAGGCCACAATGCAAACAAAGAGAAGAGTTTTCCCACAACAAGATTTATTATATACTGGCATAGTGAAGCCACAGTGAAGCCAGCACCTTTGGTCTTCCTTTTCTTTTGATATGTGGGGAAAATACTTGTGTTTATTTCCACTTCTTCTGGACAGGATGCACAACAGAGCCAAATGCTGCTAACGTGACCAGGTTTCTAAGCCCTGCACACCACCTTCTTGATGATCTTGAAATGCTAGCTCATCCACTAGCCATGCTTGGGCTGTGCTTCAAATGCTGCTCCTAGTTTACAAATGAAACAGTTGGACCATGAACAGGTTAATTAACTTGGCCACAGTCCTACAGAGAGCCTGTGTCAAAGCAAAGACAAGGGTTCAATCTTGTGCCTGACAGGCAGGGATTTATGAGAGCTAGACACTTCTGAATCCACATCTACCCATTGCCTGCTTCCTCTTTAAGCCAGAAGGGGGGAAATGGATGAACACAAAATGAAGGGCAATTTTTCTTTTTAACCTCTGTAAGTCTGTTTTCCACTTTTTCAGAGAAAATTCAGTAGCTTTTCTGTAACACTGAGCAAGGCTCAGTCTTCCCATTTCTGTGGAGATGTCTGATGGATGCAACCTCTGCAGTGCACTGATGAATCGACACTGGAGAGAATTTTTCTTGAGGCAGTACTGCTGAGAAAAGCTCTTTGCTTTCAAATCCTAGAAGTTACTTTTCTTTGGAGTGTTTCACTTTCTCTGTCTAGAATATACCAGAGAAAGCCCACGTCCAAAGTAGATGCTAAGAACATGCTGGTGAGAGACTTCTTAGGATGTCAGGTGCTGACTAGGGGAAATGGAGCAAAACTAGAAGTGGGTAGATTCAGATTGGATGTTAGGAAGAAGTTTTCCCCCATGAGAGTGGTGAGACACTGGAACAGATTGCCCAGGGAGGTGGTGGAAGCTTCAACCCTGGAGGTTTTGAAGGCCAGGCTGGATGTGCCTCTGAGCAGCCTGATCTAGTGTGAGGTGTCTGTGCCTGTGACAGGGGGGTTGGAACTGGATGATCCTTGAGGTCCTGTTGCTAGACAAAGCATAACAATCACAGAATCACAGAATTTCAGGGGCTGGAAGGGTCCTTCAAAGCTCATCCAGTCCAAACCCCTCCGCCAGAGCAGGATCACCTACACCAGATCACAGAGGAATGCATCCAGGTGAGTTTTGACTACCTCCACAGAGGGAGACTCCACACACCCCCTGGGCAGCCTGTTCCAGGGCTCTGTCACCCTCACAGGGAAAAAAGTTCTCCTCATATTTACATGAAACCTCCTATGCCTCAACTTCCACCCATTGCTCCTTGTCCTGTCATTGGGCACCACTGAGGAGAGCCTGGCTCCAGCCTCTCAGGTCTCACCCTTTACATCTTTATAAACATTGGTGAGGTCGTCTCTCGGTCTCCTCCTCTCCAAGCTCAAGAGCTCTCAGCTCCCTCAGTCTCTCCTTGTACAGAAGATGTTCCACTCCCTCAAACATCCTCATGGCTCTGCACTGGACTCTTTTGAATAACTCACTGTCTTTCTTGAACAGAAGGGCCCAGAACAAAGTAAAATGCTTCCAGCCAAGATCTCTTCTGATTTTTAAATGGATAGGTAAACATTAGGTAGGCCAGACCATGAAAAAAATTGTATGTGGGACCCTCAGACAGGAGCAGAAGAGATGACACCTCAACCCTTTTCTGCTGCATTGCTTCATGGTTGCTGTGCCATCAGCACCAAGTTGATGGAAGCTTCCAGCTTTCAGAATAGAATTAGAATTAGGATAGGATTAACCAGATTGCAAAAGACCTTTGAGATCATCGAGTCCAACCTATCACCCAACACCATCTAATCAACTAAACCAAGTAGTGAAAGAATCATAGAATCATAGAATCAATAAGGTGGGAAAAGACCTCAAAGATCATCAAGTCCAACCTGTCACCCAAGACCTCATCATTACTAAACCAGTAGGACAAGAGGGAATGGTTTGAAGCTGAGGGAGAGTAGGTTTAGACTGGATCTGGGGAAGAAGTTCTTCAGGATTAGGGTCATAAGACTCTGGAATAGGTTGCCCAGGGAGGCTGTGGCTGCCTCCTCTCTGGGGGTTTTCAAGTCCAGGTTGGATGAGGCCTTGAGCAGCTGAGTCTAGCTGAGAGGTGTCCCTGCCCACGGAGGGGAGGTTGGAGTAGATGATCTCTGAGGTCCCTTCCAACCTAAGCCATTCTAAGATTATTTTGGTAAGGCTTAAAATTACAGTGTGAAAATAATTGGTGCTGTGAACCAAAGCTTCTTGCATAGGTGTGACTGAAGGAAGAAACGTGATCTCCATGTGGATATCCAAAGGAAAGCCCCACAGAAGACTGAAATTGAACATTGCAACTGCAATTATCTAAAAAGGAAGTCTATTATTGTATGATAAAGCTGTCAAAATAATGATTGGGTGCTCCTACAAGTCAAGAGAGGAGATCAATAAAGCTAATCTTACGTCATAGCTTCAGAACTTGGAGATTGTGTTTTGACCTTAATTCACAATGGAGCCATTCAAAACATATTTAATAAATGGGTTATAGTACTTCTTCTTAATTAAAAATTAAAACTATTCCCAGGAGTTTTCCCCAGTGAAATAAGGAATGTATTTCCACTCAGGATGATGTGCATGGTATTTCACTGATTGCTTACTCTTTCAAAGGAATTGTTAGTTTGCTTTGATCTATTGTTCACGTACTTGAAATTGGCAGCGATGCTTGGGCCAGCAAATTATTTGTGACTCAACAACCCTGTTTGGAGTGGTTAAAATAGAAATGGGGGGGTGGAGGGGGGGATCTAGTTCTTTCTTCCCCTGCAATATACAGAATCACAGAAACATTCAGGTTGGAAAAGAACCTCAGGATCATCAAGTCCAACCACTGACAAAGTTCACCCCTGAACCATATCCCCAAGCATCACATCCAAACCACCTTTGGAATAAAATAGAATGGAATAGAGCAGAATGGAATGGAATGGAATGGAATGGAATGGAATGGAATGGAATGGAATGGAATGGAATGGAATGGAATGGAATGGAATGGAATGGAATGGAATAAAGTATAGAATAGAATAGAATAGAATAGAATAGAATAGAATAGAATAGAATAGAATAGAATAGAATAGAACAAAATATAGAATAGAATAGAATAGAATAGAATAGAATAGAATAGAATAGAATAGAATAGAATAGAATAGAATAGACCAGACCAGACCAGGTTGGAAAAGACCTTTGAGATCATCCAGTCCAACCTATCACCCAACACCATCTAATCAACTAAACCGTGGCACAAAGTGCCTCATCCAGGCTCTTCTTAAACACCTCCAGTGATGGTGATTCCACCACCTCCCTGGGCAGCACATTCCAATGGCCAATCTCTCTTTCTGTGAAGAATTTCTTCCTCACATCCAGCCTAAACCTCCCCTGGCACAGCTTGAGACTGTGTCCTCTTGTTCTGTTGGTAGTTGCCTGGGAGAAGAGACCAACCCCCACCTGGCCACAACCTCCCTTCAGGTAGTTGTAGACAGCAGGAAGGTCTCCCCTGAGCCTCCTCTTCTCCAGGCTAATCACCCCCAGCTCCCTCAGCCTCTCCTCACAGGGCTGTGCTCCAGACCCCTCCCCAGCTTTGTTGCCCTTCTCTGGACTCGTTCCAGCATCTCAACATCTTCCCTAAACTGAGGAGCCCAGAACTGGACACAGGACTCAAGGTGTGGCCTAACCAGTGCTGAGCCCAGAGCAGAATGACTTCCCTGCTCCTGCTGGCCACACTGTTCCTGATGCAGGCCAGGATGCCATTGACTTCTTGGCCACAAGCAGGGTTGGTGACTCAACTTTCCTCCCAGGAAGGTGAAGCACATGCAGTGAGGTGTTTGGTTTGGTGGATTTTGCCTTTTTTTTTTTTTGTTTGAGTTTAGTGTACTTCTGTAAATGTTCTGTATTGGTTAGAGGACAAAGGGAAAGAAATGTGACTGTCATGGGAAGCAGATGGGAGTGGAGGCCTTGTGTTCACTTCACAGCCTCAAATAGGCTATTTAGAAGAATCTCCATGTCTTCCTTCCTTCACTCCTCGGTACATTGACATTTCACTCTTAAAACTTGAGTGCTGTTGTAGTAGATGAGTGCAACCCTACACTGCTTGGCTAAAATGCCTCTCTTCTGCTGCAGTCTTCCTGTGTGGATCAGAATAAAGATCACAGAATGGTTTGGGTTGGAAGGGATGTCCAGAGGTCATCTAGTCCAACCCTGCTGCAATCAGCAGGGACATCCTCCACTAGATCAGGATGCTCAGAGCCTTGTCCAGCCTGATCTTGAATAGCTCCAGGGATGGGGCCTCAAGGGCAACCTCTTCCAGTGTTCCATCAGCCCCCTAGTCAAGAACCTGTTCCTAATATCTAGTCTAAATCTCCTCTCATTTCAAAGCATTGCCCCTTGTCCTATCATTACAGGGGTGATTTCCCTAGCTGCTCCCACATTAGAGAGCTGTTTCCTTGCCTTCTGGGATCCTACAAGAAAGCTGAGAGGGTGTTTTCACAAGGGTGTCTAGCAATAGGATAAGAAGAAATGGTTTGAAGCTGAGGGAGAGGAGGTTTAGACTGGATCTGAGGAAGAAGTTCTTCATATGAGGGTGCTAAGACTGTGGAACAAGCTGCCCAGGGAGGTTATGGATGGGCAGTGTTCAAGGTCAGGCTGGATGAGGGAGGTTATAGTAGATGAGCTCTGAGGTCCCTTCTAACCTAAGCCATTCTGTGTATCAAGAATTGCTTGATTTGCAGTTAATTTAGTGTTTCTTTTCAGATGGGTAAAACAATTCAGCAGAGAGAATAAAGAGGCACACCTTTCACTTGGAAAACTCTTTTGCTCAGGCTGCTGATGAGGACTTACTTGTTTACCTGTAATCATAGGCTCTGACATTTCTTTGCCTTTCTTTTAGCAAACTAAGTAAGAAGCCCAGCCCTGAAAAAGGAAAAATCACCAGCAAGGCCATCATGTGCTCGACTTGAAACTTGCAGCTCTGTGGAGCTACAGACATTCACTGCAGGATCATAACCTGAGTTTGAGAGATTTGAATCCTGTATAGCCTCATCCCTTTTGTTAGGCCTTACAAAACATCTTAAACAACGTGATGTATTATGTGCCAGCTTAAGTCCTGCTGCTGTTAACTTTGCTGTGAGGAAATGGACAAGAATTTCTGCTTGTTCTCTTGGACCATGCTTTGCAATTTCCCTTTTTGTGAGTAGTTTATTTCCTTATCTGCTACTAATGAACTTTAACAAAGATCTTTTACAAGCAGTCTTTTTTTCCCCTCCCCTTTCCTTTAATTTTCCTTCTTATGGCATGTCCAAAATTTGCAAGGGATTAATGATATTCAACTTCCCTTTGTGTAGTGGTGTTGGTGGTTCCTTAGTGTATCACAGTCACTTAAGTGCTTGTTAGTGATCATTAAAAAACATAATGTACTGGATATAGATTTTATTGTATAATTCCCTAATCACTGCTAACTTACCTAAGCATGTCATTGGCACCAGTATTTACCCCTTTGCAAGCTTTCTGTACTATTTATTGGTGTGGAACTTCTCAGAGTAGGTGGGCAGCAGAGAAGGAATAGTAAATTACTGCCTAGAGAAGCTTTTTATTTTCCTATTAACAGAAAATCATTCCAAGTTAGTGAAAGTGGTGTCCAGGATGCTTAGCAGTGGATGCCAAGAGTGATGTGTAGATGCAGGAGAATTGCTGTTGCCTTTGCATTTTGTTACATTTGAATAATGCTTTGGTTTAGAAACTGTGGTAGAATGTTTGAGTTGTCTTTATAAAGGGCAAGTGTGGAGTCTTGCATCTGGGAAAGAACAACCCCATGGACCAGTGTAGGTTGGGGACTGACCTGTTGGGGAGCAGTGCAGAGGAGAGGGACTTGGGGGTCTTGGTGGGTAGAAGGATGCCCATGAGCTGGCAATGTGCCCTTGTGGCCAAGAAGGCAAATGGTATCCTGGGGTGCATTAGAAAGGAAGTGATTAGTAGGTCAAGAGAGGTTCTCTGCCTCTACTCTGTACTGCTGAGGCCACATCTGGAATATTGTGTCCAGCTCTGGGCCCCTCAGTTCAAGAAGGACCTCAGGGAAATGCTTGAGAGAGTCCAGTGCAGAGCCACAAAGATGCTGAAGGGTGTGGAACATCTCCCTGCCAAGGACCTGCTGAGGGAGCTGGAGCTTGGAGCAGAGGAGCCTGAGGGGAGACCTCATTGGTGTTTACAAAGATGCACAGGGCTGTGTGGGGAGAACGGAGCCATGCTCTGCTCAGGGTTAACCAATGATAGGACAAGGGGCTGGAGCAGAGGAGGTTCTATGTGAACATAAGGGAAAACTTTTTCCCTGCGAGGGTGCCAGAGCCCTGGAGCAGGCTGCCCAGTGAGCTTGTGGAGTCTCCTTCACTGGAGACATTCAAAACCTGCCTGGATGTGTTCCTTTGTGGCCTGCCCTAGGTGCTGCTGCTCTAGCAGGGTGGGTTGGACTGGGTGATCTTTCCAGGTCCCTTCCAACCCCTTCTGTGATTCTGTGACAAATTATGAATTTTTTAACTAGCAGCTCTCCTGCAATCTGAACTTTCCACTATATCATCTGGTGAGTGCTGCTTAGCCTATTATTACTTACCAGGTATCCTGAGAGCTCTAGTCTGATGATAGAATTATGGTTTGTCATAGAATCATAGAATGCTTTGGTTGGGAGGGACCTCCAAAGGTCCTCTAGTTGAAGGCCCAGGCAGTGAGCAGGGACATCCTCCACTAGATCAGGTTCCTCAGAGCCTTGTTGAGCCTGATTTTCAGTATCTTCAGGGATGGGATCTCAACTACCTCCCTGGGCAACCTGTTTTACTCTTTCCCCACCCTCATGATGCAGAACTTGTTCCTAATATCCAATCTAAGACTCCTGTGCTCTCATTTCAAACCATTGTCCCTTGTCCTGTCACTTCAGACCTTTGCAAACAGTCTCCCTTCTGCCTTCCCCACGAGGGTGGTGAGAGACTGGCACAGGTTGCCCAGGGAGGTGGTGGAAGCCTCATCCCTGGAGGTTTTTGCAGCCAGGCTGGATGTGGCTGTGAGCAACCTGCTGTAGTGTGAGGTGTCCCTGCCCATGGCAGGGGGGTTGAAACTAGATGATCTTTGAGGTCACTTCAACCCTAACAATTCTATGATTCTATGGTTCTCATAGCCCCCTTCAGGTACTGGCAGGCTGCTATTAGGTCTCCTTGGAGCTTTCACTTCTGCAGGCTGAACAACCCCAGCTCCCTCAGTCTGTCAAAAAAAAAAGGGTTTTAGGAAGTTTTGTTCATTAAGAACAATAAAATGAAACTGTTTAGTGTGAAATTACCTATCTGTTTTCTCTTTATCATTTAATGATAGCAGTTCATGTGTAACAAAGAGGAATCATGTTCAGAATAGCAGCTATTGGAAACCCAAATGATAAAATCTAAAAGATAAAAGTTTTTTCTCATATATATAAATATATATATATACACTCAATTTAAAAGGCTCAAGAAGTTTTATGACAGATAGGAATACTGTAGGTGTTTCTGTCTATGGACAACATTGATTTCATTCCACTTAATCCATTTTGCCTTAATCCTGTGAGCTTTCCCTTTATACCTTACCCAACAACACTCTGAGGCATGCTTCTGACTTTATCAGGCTTTCCCAAAAGAAGTTTTATTTTCTGTAAATCAGAATGCACTTAATTGGGCAAACTTAAATCACCACCAGCAAGAAAAGCAGAATCAGTTTCATAGAATTGTTGGGTTGGAAGGGGCCTCAAGTTCCACTTTGTACAGATGGAACAATAAAGAACCAGAAAGTTGATTGTGAAATTGACACTCATTAAACATCCATCTCATTTTGTCCCTGATATTTTAAACTATCAAATTGCTGTCAGTACATCAAAATTAATTGTCATTCCTTCCCTACCACTTCAGTTTGCAGGGTTTCAAGGCGCTCTGAGGTAATTTTTTTGGCGCTTCCAACATCCCTGTATTTTGACTGAACGCTATCTCATCCTTAGGTGCAGCGATAAGGATTTTGCCTCTGAGTTTTGCTTTGTAGCCTTATGCAGGGACAGAGTAAAAGTATTTTAATATACCATGCACAAGCACCAGAGATGGCATGGTGACTGAGAAGATCACATAGAATCATAGAATTGAAAGGGTTGGAAGGGACCTCAAGGATCATCTAGTTCCAACCCCCCTGCCATGAGCAGGGACCCCTCACACTAGAGCAGGTTGCCCAAAGCCACCTTCAGCCTGGCCTTCAAAACCTCCAGGGGTGAAGCTTCCCCCACCTCCCTGGGCAACCTGTGCCAGTGTCTCACCACTCTCCTGGGGAAGAACTTCTTCCTAACAACCAATCTGAATCTACCCATTTCTAGTTTTTTGCCATTCCCCCCAGTCCTATCCTTACATCATCCAGTTCTGGTTAGGTTTCCGATGTTGTGAAGTGCCGAATCATTCGACATGAAAAGCAGCCTTCAGGACGTAAATAAATGCTGGAGAACATTATCTATTCTTTTCTCTCCTACCTCTTAAACAGCCAAGTGGTCTTACTTTTACCCAATCTATACAACATTCATCAGTTTGTCACTTAATGGTAGGGTTGATCAGAGCCGAATCTTGTTACTTCTTGGAAAAAGAATGGCAAATCAGTTCATAGTATACTAAGTGCCTTTTTATTTTTGAATAATGAGATAGGAGCAGTTCATTAGCTACTGGAGGGGGGGGGGGGGGAAAAAGCAGCAGGGTAAGCAGCGTTGTACCTGTCTTGACAAGTATACTAATTACTCTCCTTCACGTGGAGCTGAAGGCGTATTCGGTTCAGTTTAATGATCAGACTAGAAAGCATTAGAAGGCCCAGGCTCTGTCAGGTGAGGAAGAGCAGGTGTAAGCAGATTAGTTCTGCCACAGTAACCCTTTGGAGTCATCTTCTTTAGAATGGCACTAGGGAAAAATATCAGCACTTTTTATTTTTAGTGGGAAGATAAATTTAAGAGGAGTAAATTGGAAAATCAAATGAGGGCTTTAGCAGCCAGGGAGATTTGCAGAGCTGTCTCCTGGTGTTTGAAAGGCCCATTCATCATGTCCTACAAGTAGTCAATTCCTCTAGTATCTGTAAATGTTTTCAGATATTAGCCAATTTATATGCTCTGAGATTCATCATGGAAAATCAGCTTTACCATCGTGCATTATCTCCATCTGAGATGAAGTTTGATATATGAGCATCTTTGCAGTTCAATGGGTTGTGTGCAAAAAAGTACGGTTTTAATTAATAAACAAATTTGCTCAGGAGCTCATCAGTGTCAAGAGTAATAACGATTGTCATTCATTATTGTTTATTACATTCCTCCCTCAACAAATGTTGCCTTCTAATGAGATTTCTTTCCTATTTTTTAATTTACTTAATGGCATTTTCATCCCAGAGAGAAAAAAAAAAAAAAAGTAATAATAATAATAATAAAACAAAAAAAAAATTAAATAAATTACAGATTTCTTGTGCAAAATGTACCAAACCAGAAAGCATCCTTCACTTGGGGGGGGGAAGGGGGGGGAGAGAAAAAAGCAGCCATAAATTGATATACATTGTCACAAAACTTTGGATGCCTTCTTCATCTATTCAATATTCCTTTCTTTGTGACAAAGATTAAAACCTCACAGGAATCATTGAGAAGTTCCTTCTCTTTTTTTTCTCCCCTTCCTCCACACCCCCCCCCCCCTTTTTTTTTTGTGCCTCAGCAAATAAGGCAAATCTACATTACAATAGATTTGTCTTCTCCAGAATATATTGCAGCTCCAGAAAACTCAGTGGAGGAGTGAAGAAGAAGAAGAAGAAAACAAAAATAATAATAATAATAAAGAAAAGAATGAGTAAGATAAAAAGGTCATTCAGTGAAATAAAAATAGAGATAAATACATGCTAAGATAAATAAATAAATAAAGGCAATAAAGAAAAAGGCCCTCAATAAATGCATGGAGAAAGAAATGCATGGAGGAATAATTGCATGGAGAAAGAAATGCATGGAGGAATAAATGCATGGAGGAATAAATGCATGGAGAAAGAAATGCATGGAGAAATAAATGCATGGAGAGATAAATGCATGGAGAAATAAATGCATGGAGAAATAAATACATAGAGAAATAAATGCATAGAAAAATAAATGCATGCATAAATAAATACATAAATGCATAAATAAGTAAAGAAATGCACAGAGGAATAAAGAAATGCATAGAGAAAAAAATTAACATGGAGAAATAAGTGCATAGGGAAGTAAATGCAGAGGGAATAAAGAAATGTAGAGAGAAATAAAGAAATGCATAGAGAAATAAAGAAATGTAGAGAGAAATAAAGAAATGCATAGGGAAATAAAGAAATGTATGGAGAAATAAAGAAATGCATAGAGAAATAAATGCATGGAGAAAAACATAAATGCATAGAGAAAAAACACAAATGTAATAAAAATAGGAAACAAACAGGAAAGAAAGAAAGGGAGAAGTAAATAAATGAAGGCATAAATAAAGAATTAAATGCCTGGAGACATAAACTAAGTGCACAGAGAAATAAGTAAATGCATAGATAAAAAGATAAATGCACAGATAAATAAATGCAATAAAAAATGGGAGGGGGAATTAAATAAATAAATAAATAAATAAATAGATGCACAGAGAAACAAACTAAATGCACAGAGAAATGAATAAATGCCTAGATGAAAAAAATAAGTAGATAAGAAAATGCATGCCTAGAGAAATAAATAAATGCCTAGCTTAATAAATGCAATGAGAAATAGAGATAAATTAAATGGACAGATAAATAAATAAATAAAATGCATAGAGAAACAAACTGAATGCAAAAAAAATTGAATGCCTAACTAACTAACTAACTAAATAAATAAATGCTTGGAGAGCAATGCAGAGAGCAATAAATAACTGCATAGATAGATTGATAGATAGATAAATAACTGCATAGATTAAAAACTGAATGCCTGGATTCAAAAAGTGAATGCCTAGATTAAAAATTAAATGCCTGGATAAAGAAATAAAAGCCTAGATAAAGAAATAAATGCCTAGATAAAGGAATAAATGCCTAAATAAAGGAATAAATGCCTAGATAAAGGAATAAATGCCTAAATAAAGGAATAAATGCCTAAATAAAGAAGTGAATGCCTAAATAAAGAAATAAATGCCTAAATAAAGAAATAAATGCCTAGATAAAGGAATTAATGCCTAAATAAAGAAGTGAATGCCTAAATAAAGAAATAAATGCCTAGATAAAGGAATAAATGCCTAGATAAAGGAATAAATGCCTAAATAAATAAATTAATGCCTAAATAAAGAAATAAATGCCTAAAGAAATAAATAAATGCCTAGCTAAAGAAATAAATGCAGGGAAATAAAAAATAATTCATTTCTCTATGAGGGATGATGACTTCTCCTCCCCCCCCTTCCTTCCCCTCCCCATTTGGGAGACAAAAAAAACCAAAAGAAAAATGCCATTTGCATTCCTCCCCCCCCCCAAAAAAAAACCCCTCACCACCACCACCTCTCTCAGCTTTTTTTTTTTGGCCTGTTAGTCTGGCTCTCTAATAAAGGCTCTTTAATAAACGTATGCTTGCGGTGGGAGAAGCTGCAGCGATGCAGAGATGTTCAAGTGTTATTATTTACTGCAGTGTTTGCGCAGGCCGGCGAATCCTCGGCGGCAAATGGCATTACAGCCGTGATGAATGAGCATTAGGGTAACTCATTTTAAATGTGCTTGATTTATTAGCGCCGGGGTCTCCATTTCCAGCAGGTCAATGCTTTACTGAAACACACAAAGTCACTGCCAAGGTCAGCCCTGTTTATGAATTTTTTAAACCCAACGCCTTGATCACACATCAAGTTCTTCGCAGGAAGGGGAGAACCAGAAAAAGGAATGGCTTTTGCAAAAAGATTTCTTTAAAAAGGCCAAAGGCAATGTTGGTCAAGCTTCAATTATGACTCCTAGTAAGACAAGAACCTTAATGTTCACTGTTTGCCTTCGGGGATGTTTATTACACACAACTATTTTGCAGAAGCAGCGTCAAATCTACAGTATAAAACTACCATTAGGCAGAAAAATCAATCAAAATGCCATTAAAGTGGAATAAGTTGCCAATATTGCTGATGTGGTTGCAGGTCCTTTGATTTTCTTTCAGATTATTAGGCACAGTCTAGTAGTGACTTTGTTAAGGGAAATGAGTGTTGTTCAGAAGTAATATGTCTCTTGGCTTCATAAAGTTTGTGGCCTCATATTTCCCAGTTTATTGATTATCCATTATCATTTGTCATGAGGCGTCCTAACTCAAGGGGAAAATATAACTCTCTTTTTCTTGCTGAGCAGTGGTGCTGTATAGATCTGTAGAAAGGTAGTTCAGATGTACCAATCTTGGAGAAAAATGAGCAAAGAAATAAAGCAATGAGCGTGCCTTCCGGGTCTAAGCAGTTTAAAGGGTAGATTGCTGACAGTACTTTGTTCCCACATCAGCCCTTGCTTTTTTTTTTCCCCTCTCCTCCCTTATAACACAAGAACAGCAAGATGTAAGTTCACAAGGCCATCCCTGTAACCTTAATGCTGTACTGCAGCTGTGTTAGAATGTAAATACGAGGTGTTCTTTATCTCCTTTGAGCACTACTACCTTTAGAGGAGTTTCCTTTCCCTGTGTTTAATTTTCTTAGATGTGCCCTGCCTATTTCTGCTAAGGTCTGCAAAAATGGCATTAAATTATTACTTTGACGTTCCCATAATTGCAAAGCAAATGGAATTAATTTCAACATGTAAAAGAAATGTGTTACAGCCTGCTCTGCCTTTATTCGGTTCAACCACCTACTCAGTTTGACCACAGCTAGAGGCAGCTTAAGTAAGAAGAGCATATGACCTGCTTTTGTTGAAACGTTCACCAGTGCCATCTCTCACAAGGTCCTGCATCTGGCTCAGGGCAATCCCAAGCACTGATAAAGGCTGGGCAGGGACTGGTTTGAGAGCAGCCCTGAAGAAAAGGACCTGGGGTTGCTGGTGGAGGAGAAGCTCAACATGAGCCAGCAGTGAGCACTTGCAGCCCAGAAAGCCAACCACATCCTGGGCTGCATCAAGAGAAACACAGCCAGCAGGTTGAGGGAGGTGATTCTCCCCTTCTACTCTGCTCTGCTGAGACCCTACCTGGAATACTGCATCCAGTTCTGGTTTCTCTAGTACAGGAAAGATCTGGAGGTGCTGGAATGTGTCCAGAGAAGGGCCATGAGGATGAGCAAAGGGCTGGAGTGCCTCTCCTATGAAGACAGACTGACAGAATTGGGGCTGTTCAGTCTGGAGAAGAGAAGGCTAAGAAAATCCTTTAGTGTTCCAAGACTTTGCCAGTGGAATGGGCTGCCCAGGGAGGTGGTGGAGTTGCCATCCTTCAAGAAAAGTCTTCAAGAAAAGACTGGATGAGGCATTTAGTGCCATGGTGTAGTTGATTGACTAGGTTGGTCTGGATGATCTTGGAGGTCTCTTCCAACCTGGTTGATTCTATGACCTTTAGAGCTAATTCTAACAGAATCAGTAAGCAGCTACAAATGTGTAGATTTATAGTTGCTGGCTGGATCGATTTCAAAATTGTCACCATCATCAATGTTGTGGTGGGTTAAAATTCCCCCCCACCCCAACATCAACTTTGCCAGACTGACTCAGTTGGAACTGTGTGACACGTTGGACTCGATGATCCTTGAGGTCTCTTCCAACCTTAGTGATACTGTGTGTGATACTGGAAGCAAATGGAAGCTGTATTTGCAAGCAAAACTACAATCTACAATGGAATGCAATGGATATGTACAAAATAGACAGGATTTACAATATTTATGATTAACAAACAACAGGGGACCTGTGCCAGGGGAGGTTTGGGCTGGAGATTAGGAAGAAATTCTTCCCAGCAAGAGAGATTGGCCATTGGAATGTGTTGCCCAGGGAGGTGGTGGAGTCACCATCACTGGAGGTGTTTAGGAAAAGACTGGATGGGCTGCTGGGTGCCATGGTTTAGTTGATTAGATGGTGTTGGGTGAGAGATTGGGCTTGATCATCTCAAAGGTCGTTTCCAACCTGGTTAATTCTGTGATTCTGTGAAACTCCCCCTGGTCAGAGACCAGGGAAACTGTGCCTCTGACCCCCATCCCCACCCCCTGACCAAAAGGGAGAAAGGAGCAGAGGGAAAGCAGTGGTTAGACTGAACCAAAATAATGCAGCCAAGGTCAGCGGAAAGCAGGTCAGTCTCTCCCATGCAAAGTGAGAAGAGGAGAGATCAGAAAAGAGGAATAAATGTTTTGGCACAGCCAGTCTTATAGTGGGTATTCTCTCCAATGAAATTGTTCAGAATTACCTTTAGCTTTCCTTTTCACACCCAATAGTGACCTATTTATCTTTTTCTACTGTGCTGCTCAAAATCTGTAATCAAATTTTAAAGGTATCATAGCCTCCAACTCCCCCAAATATTTTCCTTCAGGAGGCAAGCCTCTCTTGCTGCCAAGTGGCTAACTGAGCTAACAGGGGTTTTTTTTTCTCTGTTTTTATTCTTTGTTTCCCTAGCCTCCAAAACCCTTATAAACAGTATGCTGCGGGACCCTTCTCAGATTCCAGACGGAGTTCTAGCAAATCAAGTCTATCAGGTATTAATCACTTTGGTCTTTTTCTTCTATTTGTTTTTTCCTTCTCTCTTTTTGTGATTTTTTTTTTCTTCCCCTCTGTGGTAATGCTGTTATCTGCCTAGCAGAGCAAAAGAGATAAAAAAAAAACCCAAGAAGATTTTTAAACCTCATTTAATTACTGTCATCGTAAACTATCAGTGAGGTCAGGGTGCACCATAAATGGCAACGCAATGTTTGTGAGGGGAGCGGTTGGCTTTTTTTAATAGCTTGCTTTTATAGTGAATAAAAGCCTGCAGTTTTTGTTTTTCTGTGATTAAATCTGAGCAGCATCTGAGAGCCTTTTGGAAGAAAAGTAATTACTGGGTTTTAAGAGTACTGCTTAACTCTAATGGCCGTGTGGTTGCCCGTCTCTATACTACTTCTCTCATTCTCCTGCAGTGCACTGTGAATGACTGCTGTTATGGACCACTGGTGGACTGCATCAAACAGTATCCTTTCCCATAAAATTTTAGGTGCACAATTGACGAGCTTAGTCTGTGTGGAAGAGATGTGTCTAGCTTTAACCTGACATAAAGTTCTGCTTCACAAACCGCGTTTCGTACTCCTCCGTTTTACATTCAATCAGCCAAGAGGGTCAGCGCCGAGCTTGCTGTTACACTGTTCAACAAAAATCAGATGGACCATGGGAAGCTGTCAGTTTGGTGCCTACACCTTCATCTGCCTGATTGAACCTCTTTGGTGTTGATAAATTGAAATGCATGTCTGGTTTTCTGTTAAGCTGGCCGCGCTTTGAGCGGCGGAGTTGGACTGGATGATCTCTGGAGATGCCTTCCGGTCTCAACTGTTCTGTGATTAATAAGTTGCCAAAACAGTGTTCGGCTTTATGGCATTAGAATCATAGAACATTAGAGGTTGGAAGGGACCTGCAGAGATCACTGAGTCCAAGGCCCCTGCCAAAGTATTGCTTCACTGCCAGTATGAGTTTTAACTCGATGCAATTCAGGTGGGACTGACTGATTAGTGTTTTTAAATTTATATCTACTTTTGTTAGGCTGCTGTTTTACTTCCTCTTTTGTTTTACTTCCTCCTCTTCTTAAAGGAAATGAGGCTAACTCTGGAAGAAACCCTATGTCTGCTATCAAATAAACAATTTCAACCTCAGGGCCTGCTCTTCAAGTAAAATTATTGAATACACAGGGGCCAAAGCACTTCTGTTATGAGGACAGGCTGAGGGAACTGGGGTTGTTCAGCCTGGGGAAGAGTAGGCTGCAGGGAGACCTAATAGCAGCCTGCCAGTACCTGAAGGGGGCTCCAAGAAGGCTGCAGAGGGACTGTTAGCAATGGCTTGCAGTGACAGGATGAGAAGCAGTGGTTTGAAATGAGAGAAGAGATTTAGATTAGATGTGAGGAACAAGTCTTTACCAGGAGGGTGCTGGAACACTGCCACAGGTTGCCCCAGAAGGTAGTTGAAACCCCATCCCTGGAGATATTCAACATCAGGCTAGACAAGGCACTGAGCAAACTGATGTAGTAGAGGATGTCCCTACTCAGTGCAAGGGATTTGGATTAGATGACCTTTGGAGGTCCGTTGCAACCCAAACCATACTATGATTCTATGATCAATGAGAATAATGAGTTTTTCAATTCCATTTTGGCCCAGAAAATACTAAGCCCTGCTAGTGCATTATCTGTGAGCATGTTGCTGAATTAGATGTTAATTCTGAGGTGCATAAAATAGTTAAAAATCAATTCAAAGTTAAGGTTTTAAAAGCATAATGCCTTCTGAAGGATTGCATATTGATTTTAAATATAACTATCTAATTGTATATGCATGAACTAAAGTATGAAGTCAACCTCTTTGTAAATGCCAAGAGGCTATTTTTCAGTAATAGTTCAGATGCTTACGGGAAACCAGGCTGCTGGATTGCAGGAGCAGAAAATGGCTTGGGAGGTTATTTACAAGTTTTGCCCCATGGTCATTGCCATACATCAATACCAGGTATTATTATAGACTAAGTCTAAGTGTTTCTGCTTGTGGTGCATTATAAATTCTGTTTGCAGCATTCTTCTTCCGTTTTTGCTGTTCTTAATTTGCCCCTTTTGTTCTGTAGCTGCTAGGAGCTTAAAATAATACAGGGTTTCAACTGATGAAAACTGTGTGTGCATATATATATGTACACATATATACACACAGATGTGTTATATGTATCTGTGTATATAGGTTGGAGTTGATGATCTCTGAGGTCTTTTCCAACCTGGTTGATTCTATGATATTTTTAGGGTGTCAGGAAGTGATAGGACTAAGGGGCATGGAGCAAAATTAAAAGTGGGTAGATTTAGACTGGATGTTAGGAAGAAGTTCTTCCCCAGGAGGGTGGTGAGACACTGGAATAAGTTGCCCAGGGAGGTGGTAGAAGATTCATCCCTGGAGGTTTTGAAGGCCAGGCTGGAGGTGGCTGTGAGCAACCTGCTGTAGTGTGAGGTGTCCCTGCCCATAGCAGGGGGGTTGGAACTGGCTGATCCTTGAGGTCACTTCCAACCCTGACAATTCTATGATTCCTTGATATATATGTATATATACATGTACATGTATACACATACATATATATATATATGAGCTATCTATGTCTATCTCTCCATCTGTCTAGCATATGAAATTATTCCATACAATTAGGTTATTTTGCTGCTCAGCATAACAGTATTGATACAGCTCCAGGACCCTCAACACAGGAGTGACATGGACCTGATGGAGCAGGTCCAGAGAAGAGCCACAAAAATGACCAGGGAGCTGGAACACCTCTGCTATGAGGACAGGCCAAGGGACCTGGAGGTGTTCAGCCTGGGGAAGAGAAGGCTCCAAGGAGTCCTAATAGCAGCCTGTCAGTACCTGAAGGGGGAAACAAAAAGGCTGCAGAGGGACTGTTTGCAAAGGCCTGCAGTGACAGGATGAGAAACAGTGGTTTGAAATGAGAGGAGATTCAGATTGGATGTTAGGAAGAAGTTCTTTATCTTAAGGGTGGTGGAAGACTGGAATAGGTTTCCCATGGAGGTAGGCAAGTCCCCATCCCTGTTCAGCATCAGGCTGGACAAGGCTCTGAGCAACCTGATCTAGTGGAGGATGTCCCTAATGACCGCAGGGAATAGATGACCTGTGGAGGTCACTCCATCCCAAACCACTCTGTGATTCTAGGTTAAGTCCTGCACTCCAATGGTAAAATAATCTGTAGTTCAAATGGTCAGAAGATATTCTAAACAGAATTAGGAACTTAACTCTTTTTAATGTAAGATCCTTTACCATGATATTCCACAACTTTGACCTCTAGGAGGATACCTTAAAAATCCTTGTGATGTCTTGGATCCACGGGCCCTCAGAGAAGTGAAAAGGACTTCACTGTCAAGTATTATTTCATCTTTCCCTGTCATTAGTTCATGCTTCTGAACAAAGCAATTAAAAGGATGTTTTCTTACAGTGAGGTGTTTCAGATGGATTTAATGCTTATCAATTTCTGAATATAAAGGGAAAAAAACATTTTATTGCATTCCTTGCTGAATTGATCCACTAGGCAGTGAAGAGCAACTAAAAGGTATTTAATTACATGTTTTAAGCTCACACTTTCTCTTACACTGGAGGGGAAAAACAAGCAAAAAAAATGGAATTATTATCCTTATTTATACTGAATAAATATGATCTAATGGGTCTTAATTTCATGAAATATATGCTGATAGATACAGCAGTCTGTTTTTCACTAAGTGCTAAAACGCCTCTGAAAATCCCTGTAAGGAATATCAAAGAGTTCCAATCACTGATCACTTCTGAAATGCAGATGAAGGCAAATCAATTTCATCAGGACTTTTTTTTTACCTGTGAACTTTCTTTTCCTGAAGTTGGTTCTTTTCCACAGCCATCTCCCATTCCTTAACCTAAACTTCGCAGTGCAATTGGACACGAGCATGAAGTCTTGCTGCGAGAAATGCTCCTGGAAAGGAATCTCTCTTTCATAGGTAAGAATTTGCTGGTAGAGGCCACCCAGTGAATCCTTAACTTCAAAGATTTTGGTGACTGTTTACTTAAGGGGAAAAAAAAACAAAGAAGCCTCAACAGCCTTTGTATTAGGTAGTAAAGGATGAGTAAAAAATGATTGATGCTGTACATGTTATCTTTTATTGATTTAGAACTGAGCAGGAACTCAGTTACCTAATACCCTACATATACAGCACAGGCACAGGCTTGCAATTAATATTTTATAGAATAAGTAGCTGGGAAAAATGCTTTAATATCTGCTGCAGTATTACTTTTGGTGTCATGAGATATTAGCCATAATCTAGGCCTTATGAGACTTAGGAGGAAGCATAAAAAATATTAGCTTCAGAATGCTTTATGTATTAAAGAACTGCCAGAGGATTCACTCATTTAGCTTTCTGTGCAGTTTCTGCTGAATTTTTGCCCCCTGCCTCCCAAGCAATACAAATATTCTCTTCACAATCCCTGCATTTAAGAGTTGGGGTTTTTTTTCTAAGGATTAATTATTTGGGAAGTTATTTTCTTTCCTTCTTTTTCTTTTCCTCTTAGCCTGCACTATGTTTCTTCTCTATGGGTGCCATTACAACAATGATTAAAGTGTTTAAAGCATAATTTCTCTTACTGTGGCAACAAACTTCACAAGGACTTCGTAGATCTCAGATTCATTATGTGATGAGACACTAACAAAGTGAAATGCTCTCTCTTGTTAGTGGTTGAATTTTTGTACTACACTAAGGAACTCTGCTGGGTTTCCCCAGAAATTCTCATCTCTCCTAAAGTTAAGATTCAGGTTAAGGGTTTTTTGGAAGCCTTAAATTTGAGAAATTAGAAAGATTGCTAAGGTTTTTAAAAGGTTTTGTCCATGTGATGAAGAAACAGAGGTAGTGTGCTCTTCTACTTGAGGGAAGAAAGATGAAAAGGCAGGAATTTGGGAATATCTCTCTCCTCTACCTCTCTCCCCTCTCTCTCTCCCTTTCTCCTCTCTCTCTCTCTCTGTGTCTTCTCTCCCTCTCTCCCCTCTTTCTCTCCTCTCTGTCCTCTTCCTCTCTTCTCTCTCTCTCCCTTTCTCCTCTCTTTCTCTCCTCTCTGTCCTCTTCCTCTCTTCTCTCTCTCTCCCTTCTCCTCTCTTTCTCTCTCTCTTGTATCCAAGCTTGCACGTGGCACTATGAAAATGGCAGGAGGTGGTTTTTCCTGCTTGGCTGTATGGGCAGCGATACAGGTGGCAGGCTTAAGCTGTAATTGCCCAGATGATGGTGAGTTAAAAGACTGAAGAGTTGCAGGAACAATAAGTGTAAAACAAACTGCCAGGGAAGGTTATGGAATCACCTTCGATGAAAAATTCAAGGCTGGGCTTGAATCTCATCCATCAAAGGTGGTAAAGAAATCAATCCTGTCACGATACAAGGGAATGGGCTTAGAGGACTCACTAATGAATCCTCAGCCCAACAATTATCATTTTATTTGGCTCGTGGAGTACACAAATCAGGTGTAAATTGTAATGTTTCATGACCTTGGGTAAGCATCAATTTTTGTCTTTGGACATAAAGTCTCATAGAAATTTGTGCTGTCAAATGAAAGTATCTCCAATGGGTTAACTGATTACAGCATAAAGCTTAATTTATTGTTTACATTTTTATGTATGCTGAAGTATTGTTTAGGCATGATTTAAGATGCATGAAGTGGTTCTATTTATTGCTTCTGTGCTTTGCATGTGCCTCCAAGGCTCTAGATACGATTTTACTGGGGGGTAATACTATCCAAACAAACAAAAGAACTCAAAAGGCTTTTCTTAAGTATCTGCAAGGTGGACCCTCGAGAGTGCCTCATGATAAAATCTTTCCTTTTGGCAAAATTAGCTCCACAATTGCTTGAACAAAACCTGAGGGAAGCAGTACAGATGACAGTGTTTCCTTACAGGTCAACAAACTCAGGCTTTCTTAGGCTAGGAGTAAGACTGCATTCCAGTTTTTGAGATGACTTAGATTGCTGTGCTTGCAATTCTGTGGCTTTTTAACACCTGTTAAAGAAACTGAATTCTTGTGATTTCCATGTTAAGTTGGTATTCAGTGTACTGCTCTTCAAGAACAGCAAGGGTTTGTATCAGCCATGTTTATATGGGCAACAGAGAGTCTGTTACAGGAGAAGAAAGCACAGGCAAGGGCAAGTTGCTGTCTACAACTACCTGAAGGGAGGTTGTAGCCAGGTGGGGGTTGATCTCTTCTCCCAGGCAACCTGTGACAGAACAAGAGGACACAGTCTCAAGCTGCACCAGGGATGTTTAGGCTGGGTGTCAAGAAGAAATTCTTCCCAGAAAGAGAGCTTGGCCATTGGAATGTGCTGCCCAGGGAGGTGATGGAGTCACCATCCCTGGAGGTGTTTAAGAAGAGCCTGGATGAGGCTCAGTGCCATGGTTTAGCTGATTAGATGGTGTTGGGTGATAGGTTAGACTTGATGATCTCTGAAGTCTTTTCCAACCTGGTTAATTCTGTATTCTGACACAGTTAATATCAATTGTCCCAGTACAGTCCTGGAGCATGAAACAGCTTTTCAGGTTCAGGATATCATTTGTCTGTTTCTGGAGCAGCTAGCTTTTGGGCACTAAAGGTCTGAAGAATAAACTTTGGTTTATTCTAAAGTTTATTCTTTGTATTCATTCAGTAATTGATTTAAAACCTATGCAAACTAATGAGGTTTGCATTTTATTTACCCACTTCTCACATACCACCTCCTCTCTTCAGCAGAAGTGCAGCTCTCAAAACTTTATCATTTTGCCTAAGGTTGAAGTATCAATGGCAGCATTCTCTCAAAACAGACCTAATGGCTTCACCTTACTGAAACCTTTATTTTTCTGTGTCTTTGTCATGAGTATATTAGGACAGCTTTTAGCTATATGGGTAGCTATGGACCTGGAGTAGAGAGCCTGAAGAAGAGAAGGGGCTCCAGGGCAACCTGACAGTGGCCTTCAAGCACCTTAAGGAGGCCTACAAGGCTGGGGAGGGACTGTTCCTGAAGGCCTGCACTGATAGGATGAGGGGCAGTGATTTGAAATGAGAGAAGGGCAGATTTAAACTGGATATTAGAAACAAGTTCTGCACCATGAGGGTGGTGGAACACCACAAGAGGTTGCCCAGGGAGGTGGTTGAGGCCCCATCCTGCAAATACTCCAGGTCAGGCTGGACAAGGTTCTGAGCAACCTGATCTAGTGGAGGATGTCCCAGCTGATTGCAAGGGGTTTGGACTGGATGACCTTTAGAGGTCCCTTCCAACCCAAACCCATCTATGATTCTTTGTCTGGAATCCTGTCCTCCTTTGGTTCCCACCAAGTCATCCCTCAGTAGCAGTCTGGATATAAATCATGACATCTGATCGGTGTTTTCTGCTGTCATCTTAAATTTGCAGTTGCTGCTCATTCATGCACCAACAGAAGAATTGTTTTGTTCCTTTGTTATATCCAGAGGCTAGTATAAGAACAATGATGTGTTAAATGGTCATGATTGAGTGTGAAGTTACGGTAAAGATGAAGCTGCAGTTTTGTTGGAAATCTAAATTAATGGGGAATCTGTAGAGAAACTACTTATTAGGCCTGGTTCAACATCATTTTCATATCCAAGGATGCATAAATGTACCTGTCAAAGCTGCTGTGGGCTGGATTTCAAGCAGTGGTTAAATTATTTTCTTAATCCATGTAAGAGCTAAAGGATCTTTTAAGGTGCAGAAGGCTGCCTCTAGCTTCTGGACCAGTCTGAAACATAGAATCATAAAATTGTTAGGGTTGGAAAGGACATCAAGGATAATCTAGTTCTAACCCCCCTGCCATGGGCAGGGACATCTCACACTACAGCAGGTTGTCCAGAGCCACATCCAGCCTGGCCTTAAAAGCCTCCAGGGATGAGGCTTCCACCACCTCCCTGGGCAACCTGTGCCAGTCTCTCACCACCCTCATGGGGAACAACTTCTTCATAACATCCAATCTGAATCTACCCATTTCTTGTTTTCCATGCCCCATAGTCCTATCACTCCCTGACACCCTCAAAAGTCCCTCCCCAGATTTCTTCTAGGTCCCTTCAGATACTGGAAGGCCACAGTAAGGTCTCCTTGGAGCCTTCTCTTCTCCAGACTGAACAGCCCTAACTCCCTCAATCTGTCCTCATAGGAGAGGAGCTCTCTGAGCCCTCTGCTCATCCTCATGGCCCTTCTCTGGACACCTTCCAGTACCTCCAGAGCCTTCTTGTACTAGGGGCTCCAGAACTGGACACAGTGCTCCAAGTAGGGGCTCAGCAGAGTGGATCACAGGAGAAGAATCAGCTCCCTGGCCCTGCTGGCTCTGCTTCTCTTGCTGCAGCCCAGGCTCTGCTTGGCTCTCTGGGCTGCAAGTGTTCACTGCTGGCTCCTGTTGAGCTTCTCCTCCACCAGCACCCCCAGGTCCTTATCTTCAGGGCTGCTCTCAAGCCAGTTGCTGCCCAGCCTATATTGGTGCCTGGGATTGCCCCGACCCAGCTGCAGGACCTTGCCCTTGGTCTTGTTGAGCCTTATGAGGTCGTCATGGGCCCAGCTCTCCAGACTGTCAAGGTCTGGGTTGGGGAGTTTCTGTAATTTGATTCTATTTTTTTCCCCTTCGAATTCTAAGGCTTTAAAGCACTTCAGGAAGTAGTAATTATGTTCCTTCACATGACAGACAACTCCCATGGATAATAAACACGGGCTTCAACAGATTTTTCCAGTGTTTATCGTAGTACAAAACGTTAGGAGAAACGAAGTAAAAACATTCAGAAAAACCGAGTGAAAACTTTCCGAATCAGGCATAAAACAAACAACAACAACAAGACTCTTTCCAGCCATGTGTTAGTGTCAGATTATTTGAAAAGTGACTGAGAATTTTTCATGGAAGGAGTCTGCTGAGGGACATGGAACCACTGGAGCAGGTCTGGAGGAGGGCCATGAAGACACTCAGAGGGCTGGAGAACCTCCCCTGTACATACAGGCTGCAAGAGTTGGGGTTGCTCAGCCTGGAGAATGGAATGGAATGGAATGGAATGGAATGGAATGGAATGGAATGGAATGGAATGGAATAGAATAGAATAGAATAGAATAGAATAGAATAGAATAGAATAGAATAGAATAGAATAGAATAGAATAGAATAGAATAGACCAGGTTGGAAGAGACCTTCAAGATCATCGCATCCAACCCATCAACCAATCCAACCCACCTAAACAACTAACCCATGGCACCAAGCACCCTGTCAAGTCTCCTCCTGAACACCTCCAATGATGATGACTCCACCACCTCCCTGGGCAGCCCATTCCAATGGGCAATCACTCTCATTGGAATTTCTCAAGGAAACCTAATAGCATCCTTCTAGTACCTGAAGTGGGTTGAGTAGAGGGGGGGAATCACTTCCCTGGCCATCCTGGCTATGGAGATTTTTTTTTCCCCACTTTTTATTTTATCAAGATTCAGAGCTCATGTAGAACATTGATTCATCTTTATGCCATAGTATAAAACTCTGTCCAGAGGTTCTGTTAATGTAGAACCTTTTTAATATGCTTTATTAATATGACAATCTACATTTGATCAAAACAGCCAACAACGAAGTCTGTCTCCAAATCCTAGAAAAGCTTAGTAGCTAATTGGGTGATCATAGAATCATGGAATCATAGAATCAGTAAGGTTGGGAAAGACCTCAGAGATCATCAAATCCAACCTATCACCCAACACCTCATGACTACTAAACCATGGCTTCAAGTGCCACATCCAGTCCCTTTTGAGCACCTCCAGGGATGGTGACTCCACTGCCTCCCTGGGCAGCACATTCCAATGGCCAGTCTCTCTTGCTGGGAAGGATTTCTTCCTAACCTCCAGCCTAAACCTCCCCTGGCACAGCTTGAGACTGTGTCCTCTTGTTCTGGTGCTGGTTGCCTGAGAGAAGAGACCTACCCCCACCTGGCTACAACCTCCCTTCAGGGAGTTGGAGAGAGCAAGAAGGTCTCCCCTGAGCCTCCTCCTCTCCAGGATAAGCAACCCCAGCTCCCTCAGCCTCTCCTCACAGGGCTGTGCTCCAAACCCCTCCCCAGCTTTGTTGCCCTTCTCTGGACACATTCCAGAGACAATGAAGGTCTCCCTTGCCAAGACTTGTATTTACAATAGAGTGTGCCTACACTGAAGGAATACTCTCCATTGTCAGAAGAAATACTACAGCTATAAAAGAGAATAAAAAGCTATTGCAGCTTACACTGAAGCGAATCTACAACCAAAATGACTCCTGTCCTACCTCTGGCATGAGTTCACTGTATAAAAACCCAATCCTTCAGCCTCACATTCTTCAATGAGAGAGAAGTTTCCTTTGTTCTTGGTTTTATTTCTGAGTGGGTTTTTTTCCTTGTGTAAATTTCTAGGAGTGTTTTTTTTTCCTTGTTTTGATTTCTAAGGGAGGGTTTTTTTCTTGTTTTGATATCTAAGGGTGGTTCTTCTCCTTATTTTGATTTCTAAGGGTGATTTTTTTTCTTACTTTTATTTCTAAGAGTCTTTTATTTTTCTTCTTTTGATTGCTAGGAGAGATTTTTTTCTTCTGCTTTTGATTTCCAAGAGTAGATTTTTTTCTTGTTTTGATTCCTAAGGCTGTGTTGTTCTTTCTTCTTTTTAAGAGTCTCTTTTTTTTTCTTGGTTTGATTTCTGAGAGTGATTTTTTTGTTCTTATTTTGCTTTTTAAAGTTTTTTCTTCTTGTTTTGATTTCTAAGAGTGGGTTTTTTTCTTCTTGTTTTGATTTTTAAGGGTGGTTTTTCCTTCTTTTCATTTCTATGTCTTTTTTTCTTGTTTTCATTTCTAAGAGTGTTTTGTTTTCTTCTTTTGATTTTTAAGGGTGGTTTTTCCTTCTTTTAATTTCTAAGTCTTTTTTTCTTGTTTTGATTTCTGAGAGTGGTTTTCTCTTCTTGCTTGGTTTTCTGAGAGTGATTTTATTCTTATTGCTTCATTTTTTAAGAGTGATTTTTTAAGAGAGATTTTCTTCTTCTTTTGATTTCTGAGAGCGTTTTTTTTTCCTTCTTGTTTTGATCTCTAAGAGGTTTTATTCTTCTTTTGATTTCTAAGACTGATTTTTTTCTTCTTGTATCGATTTCTAAGGGTGGTTTTATTCTTTTTCTTTCTGAGAGTCTTTTTTTTTTCTTCTTTTGATTGCTAAGAGATTTTTCTTCTTGTTTTGATTTCTGAGAGTGGTTTTTATTCTTGTTTTGATTTTTAAGGGTGGTTTTTTCCTTCTTTTCATTGCTAAGTTTTTTTCTTGTTTTGATTTCTGAGAGTGGTTTTCTCTTCTTGTTTTGATTTCTGAGAGTGGTTTTCTCTTCTTGTTTTGATTTTTAAGGGTGGTTTTTTTCTTCTTGTTTTGATTTCTAAGGGTGGTTTTTCCTTCTTTTAATTTCTAAGTCTTTTTTTCTTGTTTTGATTTCTGAGAGTGGTTTTCTCTTCTTGTTTGGTTTTCTAAGAGTGATTTTATTCTTATTGCTTCGTTTTTTAAGAGTGATTTTTTATTGCTTTTTAAGAGAGATTTTCTTGTTTTGATTTCTGAGAGCGTTTTTTTTCCTTCTTGTTTTGATCTCTAAGAGGTTTTATTCTTGTTTTGATTTCTAAGATTGATATTTTTTCATCTTGTTTCGATTTCTAAGGGTGGTTTTATTCTTTTTCTTTCCCAGAGTCTTTTTTTTTCTTGTTTTGATTGCTAAGAGAGATTTTTTTTCTTCTTGTTTTGATTTCTGAGAGTGGTTTTTATTCTTGTTTTGATTTCTAAGGGTGGTTTTCTCTTCTTGTTTTGATTTCTAAGAGTGGTTTTTCTCTTCTTGTTTTGATTTCTAAGGGTGGTTTTTCCTTCTTTTCATTTCTAAGTCTTTTTTTCTTGTTTTGATTTCTGAGAGTGGTTTTCTCTTCTTGCTTGGTTTTCTAAGAGTGATTTTATTCTTATTGCTTCATTTTTTAAGAGTGATTTTTTAAGAGAGATTTTCTTCTTGTTTTGATTTCTGAGAGCGGTTTTTTTCCTTCTTATTTTGATCTCTAAGAGGATTTATTCTTGCTTTGATTTCTAAGAGTGATTCCTTATTCTTCTTGTTTCAATTTCTAAGGGTGGTTTTATTCTTTTTCTTTCTAAGAGTCTTTTTTTTTCTTCTTTTGATTGCTAAGAGAGATTTTCCTTCTTGTTTTGATTTCTGAGAGTGGTTTTTATTCTTGTTTTGATTTCTAAGGGTGGTTTTCTCTTCTTGTTTTGATTTCTAAGAGTGGTTTTTCTCTTCTTGTTTTGATTTCTAAGGGTGGTTTTTTTCCTTCTTTTAATTTCTAAGTCTTTTTTTCTTGTTTTGATTTCTGAGAGTGGTTTTCTCTTCTTGTTTGGTTTTCTAAGAGTGATTTTATTCTTATTGCTTCGTTTTTTAAGAGTGATTTTTTTATTGTTTTTAAGAGAGGTTTTCTTCTTGTTTTGATTTCTGAGAGCGGTTTTTTTTCCTTCTTGTTTTGATCTCTAAGAGGTTTTATTCTTGTTTTGATTTCTGAGTGATTTTTTTTCTTCTTGTTTTGATTTCTAAGGGTGGTTTTAGTCTTTTTATTTCTAAGAGTCTTTTGTTTTGATTGCTAAGAGAGATTTTATTCCTTCTTGTTTTGATTTCTAAGGGTGGATTTTTTCCTTCTTTTTATTTTTAAGAGTCCTTTTTCTTCTTGTTTTGATTTCTAAAAGTGATTTTTTTCTTATTGCTTTGGTTTTTCAGTGTGGGTTTTTTCTTCTTTTGATTTCTAAGGGTGA
This sequence comes from Melanerpes formicivorus, assembly GCF_026170545.1. Lineage (NCBI taxonomy): Eukaryota > Metazoa > Chordata > Aves > Piciformes > Picidae > Melanerpes > Melanerpes formicivorus. The sequence goes on along the minus strand of NW_027142420.1, from coordinate 2,764,931 downwards.
GTTTTCTCTTCTTTTTATTTCTAAGAGTCTTTTTTTTCTCGATTTGATTTCCAAGAGTTTTTTTTTTCTTCTTGTTTTGGTGTTTCAGAGTGGTTTTTTTTCTTGTTTTGGTTTCTAAGAGTGTTTATTTTCTTCTTGTTTTGATTTCTAAGGGTGGATTTTTCTTACTTGGATTTCTAAGAGACTTTTTTGTCTTGTTTTGATTTCTAAGAGTGTTTCTTTTTTATTGTTTTGTTTGTTAAGAGAGGTTTTAGTATAGTATCAGAGTATCAGTCAGGGTTGGAAGGGACCACAAGGATCATCTAGTTCCAACACCCCTGCCATGGGCAGGGACACCCCACATTAGATCAGCCTGGCCAGAGCCTCATCCAGCCTGGTCTGGAACACCTCCAGGGACAGGGCCTCAACCACCTCCCTGGACAACCCATTCCAGGGCTTCACCACTCTCATGGTGAAGAACTTCCTCCTCACCTCCAGCCTGAATCTCCCCACCTCCAACTTCATTCCATTCCCCCTAGTCCTATCACTACCTGAGATCCTGAGAAGTCCCTCCCCAGCCTTCCTGTAGGCCCCCTTCAGATACTGGAAGGCCACAATGAGGTCACCTCGGAGCCTTCTCTTCTGCAGACTGAACAGCCCCAACTCCTTCAGTCTGTCCTCATAGGAGAGGTGCTCCAGCCCTCTGCTCATCTTCGTGGCCCTTCTCTTCTTGTTTTGATTTCCAACAGTGATTTTTTTCTTGTTTTGATTTCTAACAGTGATTTTTTCTTCTTATTTTGATTTCTAAGAGTGTTTTTTTTTTCCTGTTTTGATTTCTAAGTGTTTTTTTGTTCTTGTTTTTAAGAGAGGTTTTTTTCTTGTTTTGATTTCAAAGAGTGATTTTTTTTCTTATTGTTTTGTTTTTGAAGAGAGTTTTTTTTCTTGTTTTGATTTCTAAGAGTAGTTTTTTTTCCTGTTTTGACTTCTCAGAGTGGTTTGTTTTTTTCTCTTGTTTTGATTTCTAAGAGTGTTTCTGGCTTTCTCGTGGCTAAAATGCAACTTGGACTCAGACTGCTGAGCCTTTCAGGGTATTCACAAAAGTATTCAAAAAAACCCCAGTTCTGAACATTGGCCATGAAACTACTGTCCTAACCTGATAAATGGATTGGAAATAAGCTCCCCAACAGTGAGAATGGGCCATTAATTTTAATCAAAGGTGATGTGGAAAGGCGAATGGGATGCATGACAATGTCAACAGCCCAGTAGGTGTTAAGGGGCTACATTGCCTTACTTGTTACTAGGTAGTGCCATTAGTTGAGCTTGGGTGAAGACAGAAAGCCATGCCTGGAATTGAATGACCAGGTCACTCCAAATTCTAATGGAGAAATGGTGTTTGAGAAATACCAGTGTAATGGCATTGGAAATCAAGGACAACAGTTTAGAAAATATGAAGGGCTTGCTTGGGCTTTTTTTTTTGTCGTTGTTGTTCTTTTAAGGGCAGCATCTTTTGTCTTTTCCAGTTGTATCTTTGCTCATCCTTTCCTGAAACGTTCAGCCCTGCTATTTGTAAGCAATGAAATTCTGTGGTTAATATGTCCATATGGTTAATATGTCCTTATGAAATTGCATGGTTAACATGGACAGAATTTCTAAGCCCTTGTGTGTGTTCTGAAATTGGATGCATTCTACAGAGTGCAGGATGGAGGAGAAACTCAAATTGTGGCTTCTCTCCCCTTCAATAAATTTCTGGGAGTAAAGGATTTTCTTGTTCTTTTTATTATTATTTCTTTTTAAACAACCTTATGCTGACATTAAACTAAACCCAAGGAGACAGCTGCAGTATATCTACATTTGTGCTGTTGGTAGGATTAATCTTAACACATCCTAATGTGGGGAGATTCTTCTTTCAATCAGCAAATACCTCTTTATTTTGAATATTTGGGGAGGGGGGGGTGTGTTATAAAATACTGGATGACAGCTTGAATTAATGATGTTTATAATGAAGACATAAAAATGCAGGGATGACAAAGAAGCATTTTTATATCTATGCTTCAGGTTTCCTACAAAGGTTCATTTAATCTGACACAGCATTGCATGCATAAGAAAGATCTGTATGACTGCATTAGTAATTCTTGCACTCTTATTTAAAATAAAATTAATTATGCTGCTGTCTACTTAATAGAGTAGTTTTATAAACAATAGTTCTCGTTCTCTCTGTGTAGCTGAAGATCAGCTTCGTGCAAAGGGTTATGACAAAACACCAGACTTCATTTTAGAAGTCCCAGTAGGTAAGGCTTTTTAAACCATTGTTATCATTTTATTCTGTGTGGAAGTGTTGATGCTAAAATATTATGGCTATTTAAGTGAGGTGTATTACAGGATCACAGAATCACAGAATTGGGAGGGTTGGAAGGGACCTCAAGGATCAGCCAGTTCCAACCCCCCTGCCATGGGCAGGGACACCTCACACTACAGCAGGTTGCTCACAGCCACATCCAGCCTGACATTCAAAACCTCCAGGGATGAGGCTTCCACCACCTCCCTGAGGCAACCTGTGCCAGTGTCTCACCACCCTCATGGGGAAGAACTTTTTCCTAACATGCAATCTGAATCTCCCCATTTCTAGTTTTGCTCCATTCCCCCCAGTCCTATCACTCCCTGACACATGAAAAAGTCCCTCCCCAGCCTTCTTGTATGCCCAGTGGGCTACATTCCTGTGGCCCACTTCAGATACTGGAAGGTCACAATGAGGTCTCCTCAGAGCCTCCAGACTGCACAACCCCAACTCCCTCAGTCTGTCCTCATAGCAGAGCAGCTCCAGCCCTCTGCTCATCCTCGTGGCCCTTCTCTGGACATGTTCCAGCACCTCCACATCCCTCTTGTAATAGGGGCTCCAGAACTGGACACAGTGCTCCAGGTGGGGTCTCACCAGAGCAGAGCAGAGGGGGAGAATCACCTCCCTCAACCTGCTGTCTGAACACTGTTTCTTTTCTGCTGTCACCCTAGCTGTTGAAGGACACATCATTCACTGGATTGAAAGCAAAGCCTCATTTGGTGATGAAAGCAGCCACCAAGCCTACTTGCAGGACCAGTTTTGGAGCTACTGGAACAGGTACTTTGATTTTATTTTCCCTTATAGATAAATAGCACTGTATTTTTTAAAAGAACTTACTGGGGGGAAAAAAGCCATCAATGTGTTTGTATCAAGCCATGGCAACAGGGAGGTTGGAGTAGATGATCTCAGAATCACAGAAACATTCAGGCTGGAAGAGACTCTCAGGATCACCAAGTCCAACCCACAACCCTACTGTACAAAAGGGACACTCCTAAACCATAGCCCCAACCACATCCAAACCACCTTTAAGCACAACCAGGCTTGGGGACTCCACCACCTCCCTGGGCAGCACATTCCAATGCCTGACCACTCTTGATGTGGTCAGCAATTTTTCCTGATGTCCAGTCTAAACCTACCCAGCTGCAGCTTGAGGCCATTCCCTCTTGTTCTGTCACTAGTTACCTGCAAGAAGAGACCAGTACCAGCCTCTCCACAACCTCCTTTCAGGTAGTTGTAGAGAGCAATGAGGTCTCCCCTGAGCCTCCTCTTCTCCAAACTAACCATCCCCAGCTCCTTCAGTCTCTCTTCATCAGATTTATTCTCCAGGCCCTTCCCAGCTTCCTTGCCCTCTTCTGCACTGGCTCCAGCACCAGTTTCTGGTATAATGACAGTTGGGTTAATGAAGCCATGTTGACAGATGAGGTGGCATGTAGGTTAGATAGTTAACTTCCATTCCTCTCTGGAACTATTTACACAGAAAGCCACAGGTGTAGCTGCACAAACTGTGAATCAATTTTTTGTAGGATTTAATCAGCCTGTGCAAGGACCTCTCAAGTGAGAGAAGCTGCTTCCCACTCAATTTACTGAACCTGTGTGTTTCCTTTCCTCTTGGAGGAGGAATCATTTGGAGGAGAAGCATCAGTTCACAATAGAAATATCCATCACACAAAGCTGAGCATTTAGATGATGAAGGGAGTGGAACATCTCTCTTCTCAGGAAAGGCTGAGGGAGCTGGGGCTCTTAGATGATGAAGGGAGTGGAACATCTCTCTTCTCAGGAAAGGCTGAGGGAGCTGGGGCTCAGAAGAGCCTGAGGGGTGACCTCCTTCATGTTTATAAAAGTGAAGGGTGAGTGTTGGGAGGATGGAGCCAGGCTCCATCAGTGATGTCCAATGATATGACAAGGGGCAACGGGTGCAAGCTGGAGCAGAGGAGCTGCCATGGGAACAGAAGGAAAACTTCTTCCCTGTGAAGGTACCAGAGCCCTGGAACAGGCTGCCCAGAGAGTTTGTGGAGTCTCCTTCTCTGGAGGCATTCACAACCTACCTGGAAGTGTGCCTGTGTGACCTGCCCTGGGTGCTCCTGCTCTAGCAGGGGGGTTGGCCTGGATGACCTTTTGAGGTCCCTTCCAACCCCTAACATTCTGTGGCTCTGTGGTTTATAAACAGGATCTGTTGTTTGAAGGTAAAGCTGAAATTCTCTTGGAGAGAGAACTTGTAGCACCAGCTGTTTGATGTGGGTAGAAATACCTGCCTTGATCCTTTGAAAGAAATGAAGGTGACAAGTTTTAGACCTTTTCCACTGAGTTTTTATATTGCTCCTCTGAAAAGTAGAAGTGAGACTGGAAAAGTTTCTAGGCTCTTCTTTTTTTTTTTACCACATGTGCCACAGATGTAATATCAATCCTCCACACAACCTGACTGAAAGCTTTGACCACAGCTTTGGTTTGTTTGCTGTTGTGTCTATTTCATTAAATTCTGTACCCTGTGCTAACTAAATCTCTGAGTATCTTAAATTGGTCTGTACTGACAGGAAAGAAATGGCACTTTCTCATTTAACAGAACAGCTCCCTAGATGCAGTCAAGCATGTCTGTTCACCTCAGTGCAAAAGAACACCTTTTTATTACTCTGAGTTCTGCAGGGACAGCTTAGCAAGGTTTTTTATGGCTCATACATCAATGGTATTGTTAAGCAATTTTCAGTTGCAGTGCTGCACTGCAACCTCATCTTCAAATTAAGCTTCACATTAAAAATGTACAAAGTGTACCTTGTCAGTGGGTTTGCACAGCTGCAATTTAAGCTGCTGGTTAGGCATTGAGGTTTTTCAGTAATAAAGAGCTAGGGAAATGCAAGTTTGGGCTTGCATATTTCCAGATGAATTTTACAGAATGAGGTTTTAGGAAGAAAAAGCTATTTCATGTGCTGAGCAAACTGAGTGTAAAATGATTCATGCACTCAAAGAATCCCTTCCCTCCATGGTTTTGTTCCTTCAAAGTGCTAGGAGCAGGCGAAGCTTTCCTTGCCACCAGGTAAGCAAGACTTGGTGCATGTGCAAAACATGAATGTGTGGCAGAGACCACAGTTTTCCTTGTTCCCTGGCCTACATTGGTGCATCCTGGGCCCCTCAGTTTAGGAAAGATGTTGAGTTGCTGGAAGGTGTCCAGAGAATGGCAACAAAGCTGGGGAGAGGTCTGGAGCACAGCCCTGTGAGGAGAGGCTGAGGGAGCTGGGGTTCCTTAGCCAGGAGAAGAGGAGGCTCAGGGGAGACCTTATTGCTCTCTACAACTACCTGAAGGGAGGTTGTAGCCAAGTGGGGGCTGGTCTCTTCTCCCAGGCAACCAGCACCAGAACAAGAGGACACAATCTCAAGCTGCACCAGGGGAGGTTTGGGCTGGACGTGAGGAAGAAATTCTTCCCAGCAAGAGAGTTTGGCCATTGGGATGTGCTGCCCAGGGAGGTGGTGGAGTCACCATCACTGGAAGTGTTTAAGAAGAGCCTGGATGAGGCCCTTGGTGCCATGGTTTAGTTGATCACATGGTGTTGGGTGATAGGTTGGACTGAATGGTCTCAAAGGTCTTTTCCAACCTGGTCTGGTCTGGTCTGGTCTGGTCTGGTCTATTCTATTCTATTCTATTCTATTCTATTCCATTCCATTCCATTCCATTCCATTCCATTCCATTCCATTCCATTCCATTCCATTTCTTGTAACCAAGAGGATAAAAACTGTTCAATTATCTGTATGACCAAAGGTGATTTGGACAGCATGAGCAGGAAGTTACTTACACACAGGCTGTGCTTTAAAGCAGGCTCTGAACACGTTGTCAATTGTCTTGGGGTTTGAATGCATGCTGCTATTTCTGGCATTGGGTTTGGTGTTGGATTTTTTGTTTCATAAAGTCTAAATTTATGATTTTTTTTTTCCAATTCAAACCTTGGAGTCCTGGCTATAAAAGTCTTTGAGCTGATAAGCATGACTGCTCTTTTTTTTTTTCTGAGGGGCATCTCAAGCTCTGCACCACACAGTTCAAACAGTAATTAGTGGCTGCACTGTCAGTGGCTTGCTGTAAGAAGATCTAAACTCGAGTACAGTCATTTACATTTTCTATCTTCTGCCAGCCTGGCTAAGGCATCTGTACATTCTGGAGTGTAATTCCTAGGGAGTCCCAGGAGAGAGCTTGACACTGTTATTAGCTGAAAAAACTTTACTATATCTAAGGAAGACCATAGGAAAATGTCATATTTGACACTGATATTGAACTAAAGGCAATTTCACATAGTGAAAGAGATGCATTTCTTCTTCCCTTTGAATAAGAATGGTAAGTCATCCCTGTAGTAGATTACTTCCCCCCCACTTGTATTCTAAGTGTTGTTAGTCCTGTGCTTCTGCCCTTTCTGGAAGGAATGCATTTCCCACAAGTAATATTAAAAGAATAACCATACTTATATTAAAAGAGTAACCATACTTTCTGGAAGCCAAAATCCACGATTAAATGTGTTACTTCGTAATGCATTATGTCTGATCTTGAGACTTCAGTTTGCAGTTAGCTGAAAATTAGTTTTAAATATACAATATGAAGTTATTAGAACTATCTCCTTCTCTGAAGACTTTCCAAACCCACCTGGATGCATTCCTGTGTGGGCTACCCAAAGTGAGGCTGCTTTGGCAGGGGGGTTGGACTGGATGATCTCTGGAGGTCCTTTCCAATCTCTAATAGAATAGAATAGAATAAAGCAGGTTGGAAGAGACCTTCAAGATCATCGTGTCCAACCCATCAACCAATCCAACCCACCTAAACAACTAACCCGTGGCACCAAGCACCCCATCAGGTCTCCTCCTGAACACCTCCAATGATGGTGACTCCACCACCCCCCCAGGCAGCCCATTCCAATGGGCAATCACTCTCTCTGTATAGAACTTCTTCCTAACATCCAGCCTGAACCTCCCCTGGCGCAGCCTGAGACTGGATGCCTGTTCTGGAGCCAGATCAATATTCTCCACTTGCAAACTTTAAAAAGTTGTGCTGGTGGGTGGGAAGCTGGTGGTATAATGACTTGACAAGGAGGAAACCTTGGGAGTTGCATTTGTCAAGTGGCTAGGAAAACTGTTTGTGCTTACCCAGCATCCAAACCTTCATTGTCAGCCCAAACATAAAGAACTGAAAGGTCATTCTTCTTCTTGCCTCTGTACTCAGCACTGCTTAGGCCACACCTTGGGTACTGTGTCCTGTTGTGGGCCCCTCAGTTTAAGAAGGACATTGAGACACTTGAATGTGTCCAGAGAAGGGCAACAAGGCTGGGGAAGGGTCTGGAGCACATCCCTATGAGGATAGGCTGAGGGAGCTGGGGTTGTTTATCCTGGAGAAGAGGAGGCTCAGGGGAGACCATATTGCTGTCTACAATGACCTGAAGGGAGGTTGTAGCCAGGTGGGGGTTGGTCTCTTCTCCCAGGCAAGCAGCACCAGAACAAAAGGACATAGTCTCAAGCTGCACCAGGGGAAGTTTAGGCTGAAGGTGAGGAGAAAGTTCTTCCCAGAAAGAGTAATCGGGCATTAGAATGTGCTGCCCAGGGAGGTGGTGGAGTCCCATCCCTGGAGGTGATCAAGAGAGGATTGGATGTGGCACTTGAAGCCATGGTTTAGTTGTCAGGAGGTATTAGGTACTAGGTTGGACTCGATGATCTCTGAGGTCTTTTCCAACCTGGTTGATTCTGTGATCTCTCTGTACATTCACACACACATACATGCACACACACACACACACATTAGAGGCACACCTCTGCACTTCACACATGTTCTAGATACATTTAGCTTCTTTCCAACGTGGATCACTGCTATCTTTATTTAATGACATGTGAAGAGTATGAAAATCAACATACAGTTTATCTATTTCTTTTCTCCTTTTCTTTTTTCTTTTTTCTTCTTTTATTTTCCTTTCTTTTTTTTTATCTTTTCCTTTTCTCTTCTCTTCTTTTCTTTTCTCTTATTTTATTTTATTTTTGCTCTTTTTCTTTTCCTTTTCCTTTTCTTTTTCCTTTTCTTTTTCTCTTTTTCTTTTTCTTTTTCTTTTCTTTTTTTTTCTTTTTCTTTTTCTTTTTCTTTTTTTTCTTTTTCTTTTTTTTCTTTTTCTTTTTTTTTCCTTTTCTTTTTCCTTTTCTTTTTCTTTTTCTTTTTCTTTTTCTTTTTCTTTTTCTTTTTCTTTTTCTTTTTCTTTTTCTTTTTCTTTTTCTTTTTCTTTTTCTTTTTCTTTTTCTTTTTCTTTTTCTTTTTTCCTTTTCCTTTTCCTTTTCCTTTTCCTTTTCCTTTTCCTTTTCCTTTCCCTTTCCCTTTCCCTTTCCCTTTCCCTTTCCCTTTTTTCCTTTTCCTTTTCCTTTTCCTTTTCCTTTTCCTTTTCCTTTCCCTTTTCCTTTCCCTTTCCCTTTCCCTTTCCCTTTCCCTTTCCCTTTCCCTTTCCCTTTCCCTTTCCCTTTTTTCCTTTTCCTTTTCCTTTTCCTTTTCCTTTTCCTTTTCCTTTTCCTTTTCCTTTTCCTTTTCCTTTTCCTTTTCCTTTTCCTTTTCCTTACCTTAGCTCCAAGGTACAGTTTTGCAGATTTTGCAAGTCATCCCCTCTTAAACAGCATCATTGAATAACAGAGTGTTAAATCATTTTCCATTCAGAACATGCCTTATGCCTAGCATTGCTCTAATGTTGTTTGGCTGAGCATTGCAGGTTGTTTTATTTTGTGTGAAAGCTAATTTTTTGTCAAAGCAAAGAGAGAGAACAGAACACACTGTGTTCATGTGAACATTTACATTTGAGTGATTGATATTAATTAAGTCTATCTTTTCATGCCTGTTTTTTTTTTCCTTAGACACTGTATTTAATATGGACATGCAACTGAGAGTCTCATTATCATTTAATTCTATTACTTAAGCCTCTATCACTGCTGCATTCTCAGCTTAAGTAGTAAACAAAGAGCCACAGATTCTGGTGGAATTATTTGTACCTTTTATATTTTTCTGTACTGTCTGAAACCCTATCATGTCACAGGAGTCTCATGGAGTGCAGATAGAGCATTTTCAGCCTCCATCCACATCACTGCAAGGCTTCAGCTCCAATTTTCCTGGTATTTCTCATTCAGATTAGACAACCATCGAAGTTTATGTACAATAAGAGCTGACAGCATAGATCCTGCTATGCTTGCCAAAGGCCTGGTTGCAGACACTCCTCTATGTCAAAGAATGTCAACCCCCCCAGACCTTACCTTTCAGAATTCCTTGTAATTTTTAATTGACATTTACATCTGACATTTTCAATGTATTTCTTAGTGTTGAGTCTTTATCTACCTAGGAACAGTTCAAACCAACCCAAGGCAAAAAGAATCCCTTCCTGTAAACTATGACATCATGTATTTTTTATTCAACAAGGTCAAGTTGCAGGGCTGAAACTCAAGAATGACCAACTCCCCCTTCCTTTGTGTAATTCTATATTTGCTAGTCTAATCCATTTTAAATGGCAATCGAGGACGGGTAGGCTGTAGGAGTAGAAAGCAAAATTTAACTCTTAGCACTAATGAACAAAGCAGATTGCTATTGCTGTGCATCATTGTGGTGGGTTGAAATTTCCCCCCACAACATTAACTTTGCCAGCCCAGCTCGGTTGGAAGCAAATGGAAGCTGTATTTACAGGCAAAACTACAATCTACAATGGAATGCAATGGATATGTACAAAATGTCCAGGATTTACAATAGTTACAGGTATTCACAATTAACAAACAGCACAAGAATATCCCCCAGTCAAGGGGGGACCAGGGAAGCTTCCCCCCACCCCTGGTCAGAAGGGAGAAAGGGGCAGAGAAAAAGCAGTTGTTAGACTTCACCAAAACAATGCAGCCAAGGTCGAGCAGAAGGAGATTAGTCTCCCTTCAGAGCATGAAGGGAGCAGAGAAGAGATCAGAAGAGAGAAGATGGTTATGGTACAGCCAAACTTATGGCAGATATCTCTCCAGTGAAACTGTTTAGGATTATCTTTTTCCTTTTCACACCCCCTAGTGATTTATTTACGCTTTTCTGCTTTTCTGCTTGAAACCTGTAACAAAATTTTAAAGGCATAGCCTAAAACTACCACAATCATGCACAGAAAAGATACAGAGAAGATTTCCCAGGCACTTTAAGCATACTAAGAGAGATTTCCCTTTGATTCAGGTACTTAGATATTGAAAGTGGTCCCTTCATACCCATCGTCATGCAACATGCACCTAAGCAGCTTAATACTGCAAATGAAGAAGAGGAGGCTCAGGGGAGACCTTATTGCTCTCTACAGCTACCTGAAGGGAGGATGTAGCCAGGTGGGAGTTGGTCTCTTTTCCTAGGCAACCAGCAACAGAACAAGAGGACACAGTCTCAAGCTGTGCCAGGGGAAGTTTAGGCTGGAGGTGAGGAGAAAGTTATTCCCATAAAGAGTAATTGGCCATTGGAATGTGCTGCCCAGGGAGGTGGTGGAGTCACCATCCCTGGAGGTGTTCAAAAGAGGATTGGATGTGGCACTTAGAGCCATGGTTTAGTCAGGAGGTTTTAGATATTAGGTAATAGATTGGACTCGATCCCTGAGGTCTTGTCCAACCTTGCCGATTCTATGGTTCTGTGAAGGGTGCTGGCAGGGATGGCCTTTAGCTGCTTGGTGCAGTGTCTTGTGCTCCCTTGCCTTCAGAGACCTTCAGTGTTCATTCAGGTTAAAAATACTAAAAGCCAAATAAATCAGCATGAGCATAACTCACAGAATCACAGAATGCCAGGTTGGAAAGGACCCCAAGGATCATCTGACAGTGTAGTTGAAATGAGATGGCCCAGCACCCTGGCAGGCTGAGTATGTAGAGGAATCCACTGCTTCCCTTGGGAGATGATTCCAATGTCTGACTGCTCTCATTGTGAAAAATCTTCTTCTGGAGTCCCAGAGGGAATCTCCCCAGCAGTATCTTGTCCCCATCACCCCTTGTCTCTGCCACGGGACTCCTTGTAAGAAAAAGAGTCTCCATCCTCCTGGTATCCACCGAGTAGGAATGGAATGGAATGGAATGGAATGGAATGGAATGGAATGGAATGGAATGGAATGGAATGGAATAGAATAGAATAGAATAGAATAGAATAGAATAGAATAGAATAGAATAGAATAGAATAGAATAGAATAGAATAGAATAGAATAGAATAGAAAAGAAAACCAGGTTGGAAGAGACCTTCAAGATCATCGTGTCCAACCCATCAACCAATCCAACCTAAGCCTTCTCTTCCTAAGGGTGAATGAACTCAGCTCTCTGAGCCTTTCCTCACATGGCAGGGCTTCTAGTCCTCTGATCATTCTCATGGCCCTTCTCCAGATGCTTTCCAGCCTGTCCACATCTTTTATTTTGTACAGCAGGGACCAAAACTGCAGGCAGCGCTCCAGGTGTGGTCCAGCCAGCGCTGGGTAGAGTGGGGACAATGATTTCTGTGTCTCTGCTGGTAATTATCCATCCATTGGAAGTTAGAATGAAGGCCCACAGTTGCTCATAAATGTCAGAGAGCAAAGAAGCAGCAGCAGCATTTTGTCACAAATAATGCTGGGTTTCTCCTAATTAGTTCATTTACATTTTACAAATGAAGGGCAAGATTCAGCCCGAAGATAATCTAGTAGCATATCATAGCTTTCCTGACCTGTATTTGTATGTGCCAAATTTAAGTTAATTAGAAATGGAGGTGCTGTTTGTTTTAGCTGTCAGGAAGCTCATCTTAAAAGCAAAAAAAAAAAAGAAGAAGAAGAAGAAGAAGGAAAAAAAGAAAAGAAAAGAAAGAAAAACCCAACACAAACCTTAGATGCATTTTTCCCCCCAACATTTATCATCTAAATAATAGTCTTGCCAAGATGGCAGCCTCATAATAAACTCTTTTCAGTGGAGTGATGGGTAATGAAGCTTGCTTGTGAAGGCAGCGAAAAATGTTGTCTAGCCAAATGTGTGAATATGATGGCTGGAGAATCAGTGGACTTTCTCAGTCATCAATCTTTTTAGTAGCCTCTTCTGCATCTGAATATTTTGATAGATGGTCTAATAATTGAGTTATCTGTCTTTCTAACTATCAGAGTTGCATAAAAATTATTCTCACATGCTATTGACTATTATATATATTGGGCATCCAGTAAATTTTTCAAAGGAAGGTCCAAGAGGTGGAAGAATTTAGCTGTGTCTTAAGCAGCCTTTAATATATGAAATGATAAATGGCTATGCAGAGAATATAAAACTTTGTGCTAATACAGGGAGGGGGAAGGTAAGCAGTGTCAATAGCTGATTACAGATCAGACTCACATTAAAGCATGCAAAAGTGGGAGACCACGGAAGTTAGTGCACAATCTAAGAGAAGAGAAGGCTCCAAGGAGATCTTCTTGTGCCTTCCAGTATTTTAAGGGGGCTCCAAGAAAGCTGGGGAGGGACTTTTTAGGGTGTCAGGGAGTGATAGGACTGGAGGGAATGGAGCAAAACTAGAAATGGGTAGATTCAGATTGGATATTAGGAAGAAGTTCTTCCCCGTGAGGGTGGTGAGGTGTGGTGGGTTAACACCTTTTTCTGAAAACAAAAGAAGAAAGCAGGGTGGAGGGCTTTCGGGTACTTTACACTCCCTGAAGGGCGTCTCCCCCCTAGGAAAGCTGAGTCTGTTCCACTCCCCCCTCCCTGCCCAGCAAGGGTATAAAAAAGCAGGACCTCATAGCTGTGGGATCTCCTTTTTGGCTCCTGCCTCTGCTGGATGAGAGCTACTGCAGCTGCTCTCCTGATCCTCAGCCACGTGGCCGGACCTGATCCTTCTCCCTGCTGCCTCTGCACCTCCTCAGAGACAGACTGGTTTTGTATTATTCTTTTTCTATCCCCCTCCCATCCATTTTTGTTCCTTGCCCTTGTGAACCTTTTTTCCCTGTTATTGCTATATATATATATATTTTGAAGAAAAAAAATTATTTGCCTCTCTACTTCCAAGCTGACTCCAGATTGTTGCTTAGTGGGTTTGCTCCTTACCTTTTTTTTTTTCCCTCCTCTCCCTGTTTGGAGGGAGGAGGTGGGGGGGAAGTGGGGAAGAGATTCTCAGCCTTTTCCCCATTTGAGCTTTTAACTCTCAGTTAAGGCTCAAACCACTACATGAGGCACTGGAACAAGTTGCCCAGGGAGGTGGTGGAAGCTTCATTTGCAGCCAGGCTGGATGTGTCTGTGAGCAACCTGATCTAGTGTGAGGTATCCCTGCCCATGGCAGGGGGATTGGAACTGGCTGATCCTTGAGGTCCCTTCCAACCCTAACATTTCTGTGATTCTAAGAGAATTTTGAGGTATCAGATGAGTTAGATTCAGTAGTGCCTGGCTGGTTAATGGACAGCAGCTGCATTTACACACAGCCGCAGAAGTCTTGGCTGAGGCAAAAAGCAAGAAGAGTCTGAGTGTAGAGTCCCAAGTTTCCACTCACCTTCTCTGCCAGCCATTTCTCTGGATTCAAGATGAGACTGGAAAGTCCATAACCACTGAAACCACCCATGTTGTGTTTACTCTGGGAGATTGTGCAATGTGGATTTGTATTTCCAGAGGATGAGAATCTGCTTTCCTCGGACAGTAATCTTGCATTAAAGGAGGCACTTAGAGTATTTGGATAAGTTGCATTAAGCACATCGTTAGATGTGTCTTGCTAGGGCTCCTGAGTAGCAGAGTGAAATGATTGTTGGCAGTTCAGACAGACATTTGATTCTTGGCCTTGCATTTCTGCTCAATGAGTCTGGGGAAAATTCTTTTCACAATTTAACAAAATTTAACAATTTACCAAAAAGTCTTTTTTTTGCACTCAGAATCATTTTGATTCAAATAGCCTTTATTTGTTTCCTTCTCAGTGGCATCAGTTTATCTTCATTTACATCCTTTTCTATGGATTATCACAGAATGTTAGGGGTTGGAAGGTACCTTGAAAGATCATCCAGTCCAGCCCCCCTGCCAGAGCAGGAGCACCTATACCAGATCACACTGGAATGCATCCAGGTGGATTCTGAATGTCTCCAGAGAAGGAGACTCCAAAACCTCTCTGGGCAGCCTGTTCCAGGGTTCTGGCACCCTCACAGTGAAGAAGTTTTCCATTCTGTTCACATGGAATCTCCTCTGCTCTAGCTTGCACTCATTGCCCCTTGTATTGTCATTGGACATCACTGAGCGGAGCCTGGCTCCATCCTCCTGACACTGTCCTTCACATCTTTATAAACATGAATGAGGTCACCTCTCAGTCTCCTCTTCTCCAAGCTAAAGAGCCTCAGCCTTTCCTCAGAAGGAAGATGTTCTACTCCCTTCAGCATCTTTGTTCCTCTGTGCTGGACACTTTCAAGCACTTTCCTTTCCTTCTTAAACTGAGGGGGGCACAACTGGAAACAGTATTCTAGATGTGGCCTCATCAGGGCAGAAGGGGTGAAGAGAAGCTCTCTCAACCTGCAAATAGAAATGTATGTCAAGAATTCTTTTCTTTCTTTCTTTTAATGCACTTATTCTGGATTCCCATTTTTTCATGTTTCAGTTCTTGTAGGCTTCACAACTCCAGCAAGGTGTAAAGCAGTAGGTTTTATGACGAGTTCTCCAGTTAGCAAAATGGTTTCTCTTTCTCTGTTCAGCCAACATTTAATAAATGTTTATCAATATCTGAGGGCTGGGGGTCAAGAGGCAGGGGCAGGCTCTGCTCAGTTGCACCCTGTGATAGGACAAGGGGCAATGGATATAAACTCCAGCACAGGAGGTTCCACCTCAACATGAGGAGGAACTTCTTCACAGTGAGGGTCCCAGAGCACTGGAGCAGGCTACCCAGAGAGGTTGTGGAGTCTCCTTCTCTGGAGACTTTCAGGACTCATCTGGATGTGTTCCTCTGTGACCTGAGCTAGATTGCATGGTCCTGCTCTGGCAGGGGGTTTGGACTCAGTGATCTCCACAGGTCCCTTCCAACCCCTAACATCCTGTGAGTCTGTGAGCTAAAGTGACCAGGATGCTTTCTTGAGATTATTAACAAGTTGTTCACTCATTACAGATTTTCAGTGGGAAAGGTATCAGAGGGATCTGCTTTGTAGTTATTACCTGATTAAAAGAGAAAGATGGATTCCAAGGAGTTGGCTGTTACCATCGCTTGAAAAGGAAATGGAGTCTCCTTCTCTGGAGGGATTCAAAACCTACCTGGGTGTGATCCTGTGCAACTTGCTTTGGGTGCCCCTGCTTTAGCAGGGAGCTTGGACTAGATAATCTCCTGAGCTCACTTCCAACCCTCACCATTCTGTGATTCTAAGTACTTTGTCCAAGTATCATTGGGGACTCATTGGACCTTGCCACTGCATATAAATCTACAAATTGAACAAAGCTTTGGCTGTCTCCCATTGTGGCTTAGTAAGCAAAGTTCTTGATGTTGAAAAGTTCTTGTTAAAAGTGCATAGCTAGATGAATTGAGTGTCAAAAGTGTAAAAGCTGACAATAAAAATTTGATTCTGAAGTTCCACACTTGGTCTTGCAGTATTGCACCCCACAGAAGCTTTGGTTTTGTTTGTTCCCTGTAATGTTTACTTGGATTTTTTTTTCCCCAGTTTTCTATTAGGTAAGTGCTTCTGAATCTGGAAATTTATAAGCAATTAACTGGAACTACCTGGGCAACCTGATCTAGTGTGAGGTGTCCCTGCCCATGGCAGGGGGGTTGGAACTGGAGGATCCTTGTGGTCCCTTCCAACCCTGACAATTCTATGATTCAGTGAACTGATCAAAGCCAACATTTGACTGTTGTTCTAGTTAGAGAATAGAATAGAATAGAAGAATAGAGTAGAGTAGAGTAGAGTAGAGTAGAGTAGAGTAGAGTAGAGTAGAATAGAATAGAATAGAATAGAATAGAATAGAATAGAATAGAATAGAATAGAATAGAATTAACCATGTTGGAAAAGACCTTCGAGATCATGGAGATGTAGCATGTAGAGGAGGCTGAGGGGAGACCTCACTGCTGTCTGCAGCTACCTGAAAGTAGGTTGTAGAGTGAGTGGTGCTGGTTTCTTCTCACAGGTAATCAGTGATAGAACAAGAGGGAATGGCCTCAAGCTACAGCTGGGTAGGTTTAGACTGGACATCAGGAAAAATTGCTGACCACACCAAGAGTGGTCAGGCATTGGAATGTGCTGCCCAGGGAGGTGGTGGAGTCCCCAAGCCTGGATGTGTTTAAAGGTGGTTTGAATGTGGTGCTTGGGGCTATGATTTAGGGGTGACCCTTGTAGAGTAGGGTTGTGGGTTGGACTTGGTGATCCTGAGGGTCTTTTCCAACCTGAATGTTTCTGTGATTCTGTGATACCTAAGCTCCTCTGCATACAGAGTGTGTTCTGCAAAGTTAGGTATAGATTTGTGTAATGTTTTTAGAATGTGTGTGTATCTCCACTTAGGAATGAGATCTTCATTTCCCTCTCCTAATCAAAACAGCAATCATCTGTGTTCCCTCTGCTCACTCCTTTGATTAGCATGCTCTCATCCATCACTAGTCTTTGATATCAACATCCAGAAACCATGCCCTTTTATTTGAAATGATAAATCTGCCTTTGTCTGGAGTGCTTTCAGACCTTCCAAGATTTCCATCTGAATTGTCAAAAGTAGAACTGCACAGCTTCTCTGATGTGGTACATTATTAGTGAAATAAAGAAAACTCTTAATTTTTCATGCCTGGGCCTTAAATATTGACACTGCAAGGCTGGTTTAGTCGTGATGCTGAAAATATTTGTCCTTCATCCAGTCTCTTTCTGAGATGTGTTGTTTATCAGCAAGAGACAGTCAGCTGCATGAGGGAGCCTCAGCAGACATTTCTGTTTGCATGGACCAAGCCTGTCTCTTCAGGTTTCATTCTTTAGGGCTGATGTCTAGTTAGCTCTTATCAAAACTAATACCATCTGAAGTACCAGGCTTCCAGTGGTCACACAACCAACATGAACATTGCTCCATCCTGACTAAGATTATTAAAGACAGTATCTCTTGAAAGCTGAGCTTTGTTCCACTGTCCAGAGCAATTATATCTTGTGAACGCATCGCCGTGAAGGTTTGGCTGCTCCTTTTGGTAGCTGAAATACATCTCCATTAAATTCATTCTGCACATTGGTAAATCTACAAGCAAAGAAAAACCAGAACAAAAAAACCCAAACAAACAGAAAAAAGAACATTCAGTTGCTTTGATTAAAGCTTTGCTGCCATTTCTACTATGCTACTAAGTCAGAAAGATACCTTGCTGATGTCTTGTTGCTGAAATAGTACAGTAAGCACTATGAGGAGAGGCTGAGGGAGCTGGGGTTGCTTAGCCTGGAGAAGAGAAGGCTCAGGGGAGACCTCATTGCTCACTACAACTACCTGAAAGGAGGTTGTAGCCAGGTGGGGGATGGTCTCTTCTCCCAGGCACCCAGCACCAGAACAAGAGGACACAGTCTCAAGCTGCACCAGGGGAGGTTTAGGCTGGATGTTAGGAAGAAGTTCTTCCCAGCAAGAGAGATTGGCCATTGGAATGTGCTGCCCAGGGAGGTGGTGGAGTCACCATCCCTGGAGGTGTTTAAAAAGAGCCTGGATGAGGCACTTAGTGCCATGGTTTAGTTGATTAGATGGTGCTGGGTGATAGGTTGGACCCATGATCTTGAAGGTCTTTTCCGACCTGGTTAATTCTTCTGTACGAAAAATGATTTAAGGGCTCGTGATCCCCTTATAATTGCAGTATTGTTTAACATCATATCTATAACACACTGCAGCAGTTCAGGAGGTGTCATCTTTTCTTCACCTCAGGGGGGCTTTGACCACAACATTTTTCCTGCAAGCAAGCTGACTTGATCCCAAATTTGTTTCAATTATCAAGTCATGTACACTTGATCACATTATTTATGCCTCTTCATTTTATCATGTGCTATTGTTTCAGTTATCAAGGCATGTACACTTGATCACATTATTTATCTCTCCTTACTTGGGCATGTGCTATTGTTTCAATTATCAAGTCATGTACGCTTGATCACATTATTTACACCTCTTTATTTGGCATGTGCTGCTTACTTGATTTTAACCTCGTGAAAAGTAGACCTGCTGCAGGCTTTCTGCAGGAGGAGTCATTGTAAAAGCATATTTTCAGTTATTTCTTTCAAGAGGAGAAATACTTTGTGTCCTTTGCCACCCAGCCTATAAATTAAGGCAGGGTTATTTTTCCTGGCACGCCGAGGACGCCTGCGAGTTTTTTGAGGCTCTGAAGCTGTAACCCAACTTCAAGAAGACAATGATGGCAGTGAGCTCCTGCCCAGAGTTAATCAGCTGCAGAATTTGTAAACTGCATATGTGTCAAAGTTGAAAATGTTAGCACTCTGATAGGAGCTTGAAAAGGTTAGAGCTGATAAAAGCCATCAGCAGTTAAAGAAAGTGATTTATGGGAATGTAATGACACAAAATGCCTCATTTATCACTCATCTATAGATAGGTTAAGGTTTCTGTGTCATACTTTTAAAACTTGACCACTTGGAATTGTCAAAATAGGTATTTAATTGCTCATCACACATTTCACTTCAGATTTCCCTGGCTTGGGTTTTGGGTCATTTTTCTGGCTTGCTTCTCATCTGGTTCTTTTTAAAGTCATTCATATTTCATATTTATTTCAAATGGTATGCTCAGTGCTCTGTTAGAACTTTTTATTAGGTAAAGCTGTTGATTTGAGTGCTCTCCACATCTTCTGTTGATTTACAATTTCACTCAGCCTAAGTGTAAGGAAAATGACTGAAGGGTTCATTTTCCTTTTTGTTTTATACCGCTAATTCTCATCAGTAGTTTACAGCTTTCTAATTCAGTCCTTACATTTCCTCTTCAAACTGAAACACGAGCTTTAAAACTGAGATTCATCAATTGGTTTCCAGTTCCAGTCACTTAAGTCACTGTTTATCTCCATATAAATTAAATTTAATCCAAACCCACCAGTCCTGTTAAATGATCCTAAAACAAGATTAAAATGGCAAGAAAAATGCAGGGTATTGCATTAGCTTTTTACTGGTTTGAGAGTGACTGCTTTGGGGTTGTTTGGTTGGGATTTTTATTTAGCTGTCCACAGTTTCATCATAAGGCTGCAAAAAAAAAAGAAAAAGTAAATGCCAACATTGGTAAATCTTCATCAGAGAATTATCTTTAAGAACAGATTTGTAAATTCAAGCAACTAAAGGCTAAAATCAAGCAACCAAAGACTAAAATCAAGCAGCTAAAGACTAAATCTTCATTACAGAATTATCCTTAAGAACATGTCTGGAAAATAAAGCAACTAAAGGCTAAAATAAAGCAACTTAAGACTGAAATCAAGCAACTAAAGACTAAATCTTCCTTAGAGAATTATCTTTAAGAACATGTCTGGAAAATAAAGTAACTAAAGGGTGAAATAAAGCAACTTAAGACTAAAATCAAGCCACTAAAAGCTCAAATAAAGCAACTAAAAACTCAAAAGCAACTAAAGGGTAAAATAAAGCAACTAAAGACTAAAATCAAGCAGCTAAAGACTAAATCTTCCTTAGAGAATTGTCTTTAAGAGCATGTCTGGTAAATAAAGCAACTAAAGGGTAAAATAAAGCAACTTAAGACTAAAATCAAGGAAGACTAAAAGCAAGAAAGTAAAGACTAAAATCAAGCAACTAAGGACTAAGTCTCCATTAGAAACTTATCTTTAAGAACATGTTTATTAAATAAAGGAACTAAAGTGTAAAATAAAGCAACTAAAAACTGAAACCAAGCAACTAAAGACTGAAATCAAGCAACTGAAGACTAAATCTTCATTACAGAATTTTCTCTAAGAACATGTTTGTAAAATAAAGGAACTAAAGTGTAAAATAAAGCAACTCCAGACTGAAATCAAGCAACTAAAGACTAAATCTTCATTAGAGAATTTCCTTTAAGAACATGTTTGTAAAATAAAGCAACTAAGGGCTAAGATAAAGCAACTCCAGACTAAAATCAAGAAAGTAAAGACTAAAAGCAAGAAAGTAAAGACTAAAATGAAGCAACTAAAGACTGAATCTTTATTAGATAATCATCTTTAAGAACATGTTTGTAAAATGAAGGAACTAAAGTGTAAAATAAAGCAACTGAAAACTTAAATCAAGCAACTGAAGACTAAATCTTCATTGGAAAATTATCTTTAAGAACATGTTTGGAAAATAAAGCAACTAAAGGCTAAAATAAAGGAACTAAAGGCTAAAATAGAGCAACTAAAGGCCAAAATAAAGCAACTAAAGGCTAAAATAAAGGAACTAAAGGGTAAAATAAAGCAACTAAAGGCCAAAATAAAGCAACTAAAGGCTAAAATTCATTACAGAAGTGTATTTAAGAACATGTTTGTGAAATAAAGGAACTAAAGGGTAAAATAAAGCAACTAAAGGCTAAAATAAAGCAACTGAAAACTAAAGCAACTAAAGACTAAAATTCATTAGAGAAGTGTCTTTAAGAAGTTGTTTGGAAAATAAAGCAACTAAAGGGTAAAATAAAGGAACTAAAGACTAAAATAAAGCGACTACAGGCTGAAATGAAGCAACTAAAATCTAAAATAAAGCGACTACAGGCTAAAATGAAGCAACTAAAAACTTAAGTAAAACAACTACAGGCTAAAATGAAGCAACTAAAAGCTAAAGTAAAGCAACCACAGGCTAAAATGAAGCAACTAAAAACTAAAGTAAAGCAACTACATGCTAAAATCAAGCAACTAAAAGCTAAAATAAAGCAACTACAGGCTAAAATGAAGCAACTAAAGAGTGAAATACAGGCTCAACTGCTGAGAGAAGAAGTGTGCTAGTGATGTTTGTAAGGATTTATTTTTCTTTAGCTACTCATCTTCTCTTTTGTTGTGGGTTTGTTTGGGGTTTTTTTGATACTTGATCCTCTTATTTCTCTGTTTAGCAGAGAAAAGCCTGAACAGAAGAATTTGAATGTTTCATATCAGAAGCAAAGCAAACTTACCTTGTTGTTGGCTTTCACAATTTATGGCCCCAGTTGTGTAGCATTCTGTTTGTTCAGCGATGACCTTCCAGGTTCGATTTAGAAAGAAGTCAGAAGCATTTGTCATGTCTGCTCGATCTTGTCCAGAGGTACCTATTGTAATTATAAAGGACTAATAAGGTTGTTTATAATATAACAGCCTGACAACCCTAAAAAAAAAACACTCTTCTGGGGAGCAATTGCTTTTTTTTTTGTTGTTTCCTTTTTTTTTCCCCCCTCTGTCTTAAGGGGAAACAACAATAATTCTTTAATCTTCTCCCTTTATGTTACACTTTTCAACATTCAGTTGGGAAAGTCTAAAGAACTTACACCTCCAAGAAAAAAAATTAACTTTGTTTGAATTACTACATGAGATGATTTTTCCTCATGACTGACACCTTTTGCAAATAGCAATGGTGCAGTTGCCCCCTGTATTTAATTGGGAGTGTATAGAAGTGATGATGATATATACTGAAAAAAAAAACACCCCAACACTTAATTCCTTTTGCAGTGTAAAAAATAAACAAGTGATGATGATACACTGAAAAAAACAGCCCCAAAATTTAATCCCTTTTGCAGTGTACAAAACAAACAAGTGATGATGATATGCTGAAAGAAAAAACCCCAACATTTAATTCCTTTTGCAGTATAAAAAATAAACAAGTGATGATGATATTCTGAAAGCAAAAACCCCAACATTTAATTCCTTTTGCAGTGTAAAAAGTACAAGTGATGATGAAATGCTGACAAAACCCCCATTTAATTCCTGTTGCAGTGTAAAAAGTACAAGTGATGATGATATGCTGAAAAAAAACCAACCAACATTTAATTCCTGTTGCAGTGTAAAAACTACAAGTGATGATGATATGCTGAAAAAAAACCAACCAACATTTAATTCCTGTTGCAGTGTAAAAACTACAAGTGATGACGAAATGCTGACAAAACCCCCAACATTTAATTCCTGTTGCAGTGTAAAAAATAAAGCCACCACCAAACCACCAGCTCTTCATTGCCTCTTGCAAAAATCTGTCCTACATTAATACAGTGAGCTCTGTTTCTTAGAGAAAAACAAATCCAGATTAAGAAAGTGTTGTTTATTCTGTTAGAAGACTTAGTGAAGCACTGCTCTAAGTAGATGACATTAAAGTGGCATTTTACATTATGGTATGTATGATAGATATTATAGGTATTATAGGTTTTTTTACCATTGACTTATGGTCATTTTCCCTTTCGTGTGTCTTTGTCTTGCATCCTCTCTTCTCTTCCCTCCCTGGTCTCAGCATCATCCAGCAATAGGACTTTGTATTTTTTTTTATAGGCATGTATCTAAGGTAAACAGAAACATCCTAAAAGCAACAGAATCTGAGTGTTTGACAGAAATGTTTACCTCTCTTGTAGGGTACGTAACAACACTCCAGTGCTGTCAGGCTACCATACATCATTTTAAATACCCTCAAGACAGCAAAAGCCAAATCTTGACAATTCAGTAATCTCCTCCTGTGATTTCAAGAAGGCTTTTCTTTTTCTTTTTCTTTTTTTAATGTAGCCACAATTGAGACAAATTTATGTTGTATGTATTTATGGTTGTTAAACTCAAAATTGTCTCATTTCATTAATTTTTAACACTGTGCTCTCTTAATGACTACGAAGAAATGTATTAAAATGCCTTAATTATAGGGCTAGAAGAAGAGAAAGCACAAGTCTTTTTAGCATATGATCTTTCAATTGTTCACTAAAGGATAAAGAGGGCATTCAAGCGTGGTTTAGATAACTGTCAGCAATAATAAAATGCAAGGTAGTTTGTAGAGCCTTTAAAGACCTTTCAGGGAAACAGATTTAATTAAAAAAACAATAAAATGGACTTTCCATTTCAAAGAAATCCAAAATGTGATAAAATTTCAGGATGGTGCTGTATTAAGAGTAATGTTTCAAGAAGAGGGGGAAAAATAGCTGCGGTTCACGGAGCAGTGATAGCTTTATTTTGTCTGTGGGTGTGTAGATGTCCTTTGGCTTCCAGCGCAGAGACAATGGGCAGCATATTAAGAGCATATTCCAGGCTTCCTTAGCTGAGTGACTTTACCTGTTTGGTGTTTTTTTTTGAGTCTGTTATGCTTTTAACAAGGGTTTGGGGTTTTTCAATGCAAGGTGAAGATTTATCTTCTTAGTTTAAAGTTCTGTGACCACAGGTACCCACAGAACAATATACCTCAGGCATTGACAGAAGCTCATTTGCCTGTTTGGTAGAGGCAGTAGCTCCTACTTGTCTGTTACATGCTGTGAAAATCCATTTCAAAATATATATTACCAATTTCTTCCTCTGTTTTTCTTTTTCCCCCCTCCCCTTCTCATGTAACCAAAACTTGTGCTTGCCAGCAGTGGTTTTGGTTGTGTGGTGTGTTGAAAAGTTTAGCTAAGCCCTTGCTCAGCACTAGTGAGTTATACCACTTCTGGCAAACTTAGGAGCAACTCAGCTTACATGTGGTTTATAAACAACATTGACTGCTGATTTTTTTTTCCAGAGTAGTTTTGCTCCCTTGCTTAGCCTAATGGTTTCCTGAGGAAGTTTTTGCTAAGTTGTTTTCTCTCACCCTGCTACACACACATCAATTGCATTGACTAAGTTGGTTTGTTGTCGCTGGGTACCAAATGAATCTGCAGATAGATCAACTTCAATGAATTGCCTTTCCAGCAACTGCTAAAACTCTCTCTGTCTTCTAGTGGCAAAAATGCTCAAACTCTCTCTGTCTTCCAGCTGCAGCTGCTGGACCAAGTACATTATAAAGCATGTTCATGATGAAAATGTGGCCTCAATATTTAGAGCCTTGCCTATATGCTCAAATAAATTACGTTTGGGTTGTTAATTCCTATCAGTGTTCACTTTGTCCCTGACTGATCACAGAAATGGGAAATTGTCCCTGTTCTGTGACTTGGTGATTTTTCTTTTAGGAAAAAGAAGGGTTTGTTTTCTGCTTGCACACATACCTTGAACTGGAGCACAAATTAAGAGCACACACTGTGCAGTGGCTGCGTGAGAAAGCAAGCTGGGATACTGATGAAACTGGACCAATGTGTGGCACTCTTCTGAATAAAAATGCCTCACTAATGTCTTCATTGCTGGGCTTCCTGAGGCTTGAGGGCTCTGAACTAACCAAACTACAGCAGACAGCCTTGCTTGGTTGTGGCAGCCTTTGTGTATACAGTGTGCATGTGTTTGAGAAAGAAGTGCCACACATCATAACGTCACCTTTTGAACTGGTTCTGTCCCTTCCCACCCACTCACACCTCCTGGTGTGGCAGGCCTGTCGGAATCATAGAATAGAATCATAGAATGGTCTGGGTTGGAAGAGACCTCCAAAGGTCATTTAGTCATTTAGTCCTGGCCTGTATCAGGAACAGTGTGGCCAGCAGGAGCAGGGAGGTCATTCTCCCCCTGTATGCTGCACTGGTTAGGCCACACCTTGAGTACTATGTCCAGTTCTGGGCTCCTCAGTTTAGGAAGGAGGTTGACTTGCTGGAACGTGTCCAGAGAAGGGCAACAAAGTTGGTGAGGGGCTTGGAACACAGCCCTGTGAGGAGAGGCTGAGGGAGCTGGGGTTGCTTAGCCTGGAGAAGAGGAGACTCAGGGGTGACCTTATTGCTCTCTACAACTCCCTGAAGGGAGGTTGTAGCCAGGCAGAGGTTGGTCTCTTCTCTCAGGCAGCCAGTACGAGAACAAGAGGACACAGTCTCAGGCTGTGCCAGGGACAGCCTGTTAACATCATGGGAAATTGTCTTACCTATGGAGACATCGACAGTGCTGCAGGAGTCTTTCCTATGACATGAGGGAATTTGTGCTGAACATTCCTCTCAGTAGCTCACACTGTGTGTTTTGGAGTATTAATTGCCTAGTCAGGTTTTATTAGGGCCCTTTGAGTTTTGCATAATTAAAATTATAGCAACAGCTAAATGCTGTGTGATGTGGAATGCAGAGGCTGGGCTTTGCCAAGTGTTCTTCTCACAGTATCACTTAGGTTGGAAAGGACCTCGAGGATCATCGAGTCCAAGGGTTCAAAGAAGGAGTGGAGAAGTGGGATTCCAAAAGTCAAGTGTGACACTTTAATAAAATTTAATTTTACATAGATATGTGTTTACCTTTCTAAAAAAAGATAGAGGCAGAAAGGGACCTGGGGATACCGGTTGAGAGCAGCTGAACATGAGCCAGCACTGTGCCCAGGTGGCCAAGAAGGCCAATGGCATCCTGGCCTGCATCAGGAATAGTGTGGCCAGCAGGAGCAGGGAGGTCATTCTGCCCTGTGCTCAGCACAGGTTAGGCCACACCTTGAGTGC
The DNA here is from genome assembly GCF_026170545.1 of Melanerpes formicivorus. NCBI lineage: Eukaryota > Metazoa > Chordata > Aves > Piciformes > Picidae > Melanerpes > Melanerpes formicivorus. Next base: position 2,739,304 of record NW_027142420.1, on the reverse strand, counting down.
TGTGTCTAGTTCTGGGCTCCTCAATTTAAGAAGGACATTGAGACTCTTGAGTGTGTCCAACAAGGCTGGGGACAGGTCTGGAGCACAGCCCTGTGAGGAGAGGCTGAGGGATGTGGGGGTGTTTAGCTTGGAGAATAGGAGGCTCAGGGGAGACCTTCTTGCTCTCTACAACTGCCTGAAGAGAGGTTGTAGCCAGGTGGGGTTGGTCTCTTCTCCCAGACACCCAGCACCACAGCAAGAGGATACAGTCTCAAGCTGTGCCAGGAGAGGTTTTGGCTGGAGGTCAGGAGAATGTTATCCCTAGAAAGAGTAATTGGCCATTGGAATGTGCTGCCCAGGGAGGTGGTGGAGTCACCATCCCTGGATGTGTTTAAAGGCTGTTTAGATGTGGTGCTTAGGGATGTGATTTAATGGTGAACTCGGTAGAGCATGGTTAATGGCTGGACCTGGTGATCTTAAGGGTCTTTTCCAACCTAAATGATTCTAAGTGCATATAAGGGAAAACAAGTTGTCAGTGCATTTTCTATCATGTGATCATTGTGGGCATACACAGTACATGCACATCATCATCCTTTACATGCAATCATTCTGTCCAGCAGAGGTCTAATTCTCCTTGAAGTTAGTTTTGGTGTCCTCAGTGAAAGTAACAGTAAAGCAGCCATCAGGACTAGTTTTGACCTGTGTAGTGATTTGGTCTTTTAGATTAAGTGACAGAGTGTAAGGTCTGCAGTTGTACTGAGAGAGAATGACATACAGCACATCCAGTGGAGGACCACAAAGATGATGAAGGGTTTGGAGTATCTTTCATCTGAGGAGAAGCTAAGAGAGCTCAGCCTGGAGAAGAGGAGGTTCCACAGGAATATCTTACCAGTATATATATAATCATAGAATTGTTAGGATTGGAATGGACCTCAAGGATCATCTAGTTCCAAACCTCTGCCATGGGCAGGGACACCTCACACTACAGCAGGTTGCTCACAGCCACATCCAGCCTGACCTTAAAAACCTCCAGGGATGAGGCTTCCACCACCTCCCTGGGCAACCTGTGCCAGGCTCTCACCACCCTCATGGGGAAGAACTTCTTTCTAATATCCAATCTGAATCTACTCATTTCTAGTTTTGCTCCATTCCCCCCAGTCCTATTGCTTCCTGACACCCTAAAAAGTCCCTCCCCAGCTTTCTTTTATGCAAGATACATATATAGATACCCAGTGGGAGGCAGCAAACATATGAAGCCAAGCTCTTCTCCCCACCCAGAGAGGGGGACAAGAGGCAAATTGAAATACAGGAAAATGTACTGAAATGTTAAGAAAAGTCTTTTTTTTATTATGAGAGCTGTCAAACCCTGGCCCAGGCTCTCCAGAGAGGTTGTGAAGTCTCCATCCTTGGAGATAATCCAAACCTGACTGGGTAAAGCCCTGAGCAAGTGTCTCTAGTTCGCCCTGCTTTGAGCAGGACTACACAGCCTCTAGAGGTCCCTTTTTATCTCAGCTATTCAGTGTTTCTCTGTGATGTAATTAATTATCATCTTTATCTGTATTACTTTTATGTTTAAAACAGACACAGAGGAAGTGATGTGTCCTGATCTACTGTGAGGTGTCCCTGCCCATGGCAGGGGGGTTGGAACTAGGTGATCCTTGGGTTCCCTTCCAACCCTGATAATCCTGTGATATCAAAATAAGTAGGGGAAAAAGAATTCTGAAGAGCTTTAGTCCCATAGGCTGTGCTGTTATTAACATTGAATGTCAGATTTCCTAGATTAGAAAATTCTTTCTTCAGTTTTCAGGGTGAGAGAAAAAATTAGGCTGAATAGAATAGAATAGAATAGAATAGAATAGAATAGAATAGAATAGAACAGAACAGAACAGAATAGAATAGAATAGAATAGAATAGAATAGAATAGAATAGAATAGAATAGAATAGAACAGAATAGAATAGAATAGGCCAGATTGGAAGAGACCTTTGAGATCATCAAGCCCAACCTATCACCCAACACCATCCAATCAACTAAACCATGGCACCAAGCACCCCATCCAGTCTCTTCCTAAACACCTTCAGTGATGGTGACTCTACCACCTCCCTGGGCAGCACATCCCAATGGCCAATCTCTCTTTCTATGAAGAACTTCTTCCTAACACCCAGCCTGAACTTCCCCTGGCACAGCTTGAGACTGTGTGTTTTTGTTCTGATGCTGGTTACCTGGGAGAAGAAAGCAGCCCCCACCTGGCTACAACCTCCCTTCAGGTACTTGTAGAGAGCAAGAAGGTCTCCCCTGAGCCTCCTCTTCTCCAGGCTAATCACCCCCAGCTCCCTCAGCCTCTCTTCATAGGGCTTGTGCTCCGGACCCCTCTTCCCCCAAATGAGGGGGGAGAAAACTTATCTACCTGTTCACATTCACCTGAAAACTGATGATAAGTGCTAAACATGAATATAGCATCAAAAACTAAATGAATAGCTTAAACAGGGAGAAAACTCTGAAGGACTGAGGAGAAAGTGGTAGGAAGAGGGAGGTTTTATGAGTCCTGTTTGTCTGGAGTTAGGAGATCAGTACAGAGATGCAGGCTTACAAAGTTAGTAGTAACTGCCGACAGATCCTAATATGTTAAAGGTTGTAATCTCTTGCAAGAAGTTGGTTGGCTTTCCTGTTGGCCCTCCTATCAACTTTAACCTCCAACCTTCCCCGGCATGTATCACTACAAATAAAACTGCTGAGCTTTGACAAGAGGATATAAAGTCACTAGGCCATCGCACAGAGATCTCGACATGATTTTCTTTAACCTTAAGCTTAAATGAACACTGCTTTAAGCCAGGGCCTTTAATAAGGAGTCATAAACACTCACACATATCACTTGGGCTTTAATAATTGCTGTTTTAACAGAAAAGAGGAGAAATATACATAGCAAATTGTGTTTGACAACTGAAATTTGGTGGGTTTGTTGCCGGTTGTCTTTGGCCATTACACGAATCGCTGTTCTTCACTCTAATGTATACATTGTCATTCAATCTGCGTTTGATATTGCTATCAACATGGCATTTGTCTGCACTGTTAGAAAGGATTCCTTAGCTCTTGATTAAGGCAAGCCAGAGGACAAACAATAACTTGTGTGTTTATATTGACCAATGTCAGTATTACACTCTTTAAATCTGTGGTCACCTGTGATGGGTTTGGCTTTTCTTGGTGCATAATCTGCAACTTCACGTCACAGAACTGTAGAATAGGCAGGGTTGGAAGGGACCTCCAAAGGTCATCCAATCCAACCCCCTCTGCAGTAAGCAGGGGCATAGTATCATAGTATCACAGTATCAGTCAGGGTTGGAAGGGACCACAGGGATCATCTAGTTCCAACCCCTCTGCCATGCAGGGACACCCCACACTAGATCAGCCTGGCCAGAGCCTCATCCAGCCTGGGCTTAAACACCTCCAGGGATGGGGCCCCAACCACCTCCCTGGACAACCCATTCCAGGGCTTCACCATTCTCATGGGGAGGAACTTCCTCCTCACCTCCAGCCTGAATCTCCCCACCTCCAGCTTCATTCCATTCCCCCTAGTCCTATCACTACCTGAGATCCTGAGCAGTCCCTCCCCAGCCTTCTTGTAGCCCCCTGCAGATACTGGAAGGACACAACGAGGTCACCTCAGAGCCTTCTCTTCTCCAGACTGAACAGCCCCAACTCCCTCAGTCTGTCCTCGTAGGAGAGGTGCTCCAGCCCTCTGATCATCCTTGTGGCCCTTCTCTGGACACCTTCCAGCACCTCCAGATCCCTCTTGTACTAGGGGCTCCAGAACTGGAGGCAGTACTCCAGGTGGGGTCTCACCAGAGCTGAGTAGAGGGGGAGAATCACCTCCCTTGCCCTGCTGGCCACACTTCTCCTGATGCAGCCCAGGATCTGATTGGCTTTGCAGGCTGCAAGTGCACATTGAGAGCTCATGTTGAGCTTCTTCTCCACCAGCACCCCCAAGTCTCTCTCCTCAGGGCTGCTTTCCAGCCAGTCACTGCCCAGCCTGTATTTGTGCCTGGGATTGCCTTGACCCAGATGCAGGACCCTGCACTTGCTCTTATTGAACCTCATGAGGTTGGCTTGTGCCCACCTCTCCAGCCTGTCAAGGTCCCTCTGGATGGCCTCCCTTCCCTCCAGCCTGTCTGCTGCACCACACAGCTTGGTGTCGTCAGCAAACCTGCTGAGGGTGCACTCAATGCCACTCTTCATGTCACCCACAAAGATGTCCTCAGCTAGATCAGGCTGCCCAGAGCCCTGTCAAGCCTCACCCTGAATATACCTTTTAACAATCCAGGAACCATACTAACTAAAAGTTTCTCTTTATTGCTCCACTCCTGAAAGCTGCCTGTGTAGGGTTTCCATTTTGTCATCCTGGGGCTATTTAGTCCAGAGAAGAGAAGGCTGAGAGGGGATCTGATCAATGCCTATCAATATCTGAGGGGTGGGTGTCAAGTGGAGGGGGCCAAGCTCTTTTGGGTGGTGCGCAGGAATAAGACAAGGAACAACAGGTTCCAGCTTGAACACAGAAGGTTTCACCACAACATGAGGAGAAACTTTTTTACAGTGAGGGTGACAGAGCCCTGGAGCAGCCTGCTTTTGGAGGCTGTGGAGTCTCCCTCTCTGGACATACTCAAAACCCATCTGGATGCAGCACATTCCAATGGCTAATTATTCTTTCTGGGAAGAGCTTCTTCCTAACATCCAGCCTAAACCTCCCCTGTTGCAGCTTGAGACTGTGTCCTCTTGTTCTGGTGCTGGTTGCTTGGGAGAAGAGACCAACCCCCACCTGGCTACAACCTCCCTTCAGGTAGTTGTATAGATCAATAAGGTCTCCCCTGAGCCTCCTCTTCTCCAGGCTAAGCAACCCCAGCTCCCTCAGCCTCTCCTCACAGGGCTGTGCTCCAGACCCCTCCCCAGCTTGATTCTATGAGTTAGCAAATGAGGTGAAATGTTAACAAATTAAAGCATTCATTCATTAAAACAAAAATTATCGATTTCAACGTTTATTTTCTCTTTGAATCCACCTGCATCCTCTTCACCACACTGTTAAAACCGAGTGCACCCAACACACCCCATAAACAGTCTTGAGGTATTGGGGTTTAGCAGAGATTTTTCTGCTGCTCTCAATGCAAAGAGCATCAGCTGCCCCCTAGCACATAGGAAAATGGCCTCTGCTGCTCAGAGTCACAAAGTGGTCGCAGCAGACAGGAGCACCAACATCTGTCGTGGCACTGTGAGAGGATTACTCCTCGTATTAAGCTGTTAAGACTTATTCACTGGACACTTTCAGTGTAAGAATGTGGTGGAAAAACTTGACTATAATGTTCACCATACCCAGATAAGGCTTCAGCACCATCCTCGAGTAACGAGAGAGAGAGAGAAGGGGCAGAACTGCGCTATGAGTACGAGGTTATTAATTGAGGGGTGATTAAGATAGCATGTGATATCCATAGGAGATGTTCAGAGAGCTTTGTAATGGCTACAATGGCAATGATTAGAAGCAGGAATGCTGATCCTTTCATGCATGAAATAGTTTATCCCACTGTGGAGCCCAGGAAACTAATAAAGCTTCTGTGGACCAAAGCCATAGAGGCTTATTTTGACCAGATTAAGACATTTTCTAGCAATGTTTGCCCCTTTTTTTTCCCCCCCTTCCCTTGTAGTTTTGCATGACTTAGGGAGTGAGGAAATCACAGAATGGCAGGGGTCAGAAGGGACCTCAAGATATCATGGAGTCCAACCCCAAGGAAATGAGAAGTTAGAGTGGGGGGAGCAGGGAGGGGGGGAAGGCAAATAGTAAAAAAAAGAATTATTTCAGTTATTCTTACCACAGCAGATCAATGCTTGTTTATAAAACAAAAAAAAAGGCAATTTTTTTACCACATTGAAAAACTACAAAAATAGTGAAACATTTTTTCCTTTCTTTCTCTTTTTTCTTTTCCTTTTTTCCCCGTTTTTCCTTTTTTCCCTTTTTTCTTTTCCTTTTCCCCCCTTCTTTCTTTTTATTCCCCCCCTTTTTTTCTTTTCCTTATTTCATCCTTTTTTCTTTTCCTCCCCCCCTTTCCCCCTTTTTCTTTTCCTTTTTTTTCTCATTTTTCTTTGCCTTTTTTCCCCCCTTTTTTTTCCTTTTTCCCCCTTCTCTCCTTTTTTTTTTCTTTTTTCTTTTCCTTTTTTTCTCCTTTTTTCTTTTCTTTTTCCCCTTTTTTCTTTTTTCCTTTTTTTCTTTTCCTTTTCCCCCCTGTTTTCTTTTCCTTTTTTCCTCTTTTTTCTTTTCCTTTTTTCCTCTTTTTTCTTTTCCTTTTTTCCTTTTTCTTTTCCTTTTTTCTTTTCCTTTTCCCCCCTTATTTCTTTTTTTTCGCTTTTTTCTTTTCCCTTTTCCCCCTTTTTTCATTTCCTTTTTCCCCTTTATTTCTTTTCCTTTTCCCCCCTTTTTTCTTTTCCTTTTTCCCCCTTTTTTCCTTTTTTCCCCTTTTTCTTTTCCTTTTTTTCCTCATTTTTATTTTCCTTTCTCCCCCCTTTTTTATTTTCCTTTTCTCCCCCTTTTTTCTTTTCCTTTTTTTCTCTTCTTTTTCCCCCTTTTTTCTTTTCCTTTTTCCCCCTTATTTCTTTTTTTTCCCCTTTTTTTTCCTTTTTCCCTCCTTTTTATTTTCTTTTTTTTTCCCCCTTTTCTCATTTCCTTTCTCCCCCTTTTTTCTTCTCCTTTTTTTTTTCCCTTTTTTCTTTTTTTCTTTTTCTTTTTTACAATGAATTTTAGTTGACTAAAAAAAAATTTGCCTGGGATTCAGGAAACATGAGCATCAATTTCTCTGATACTGATTAGAAACCTGGAAATAGATCAGCAGAATGTAAAGCAGCTCCTGCACAGATGTCTTGATAACAGCTGTAAAATGGTTCTGGCTGAAAGACACACATGAGCATCACAAAGATTCTTATTTTATTCAACCTTCCCCCCCCACCCTTTCCCAGAAATGCTGCTTCATATTTCTCTATTAAAAGAGCTTTTAAGAAAAGTAAATTCCATAAATAAACCTTGGGGTAGTAGACAATATATAATTGTCACATTCTTCCTCTGGTTAATGGCAGAAGAAGAAATTTCATTGAATTTTTAATGGTTTGTTTTGGGGGGAGGGAAGGGGAGGGGGTTGAGGTGAAGAAGCTCCACCTTCAGATATAATCATTAGTCCTAAGTAATTCAGATGCTTAAAGAGCCAGGCCATACTTTTAGTCAAAGTCCACTTCTAGTACACTCTTTTACTTGAGGATTGTTTACAGAGGTCTTCCATTCACAGTTCTGCTTGCAATGGTCTTTTTTAGGCTTTCTTCACAAATGTAGCAAAAATGATCAGGGGGTGGGAGCAGCTCTGCTAGGAGGACAGGCTGAGAGAACTGGGGGTGTTCAGCCTGGAGAAGAGAAGGCTCCAGGGAGACCTAATAGCAGCCTGCCAGTACCTGAAGGGGGCTACAAGAAGGCTGTAGAGGGACTCTTTACAAAGACCTGGGGTGATAGGACAAGGGTCAATGGTTTGCAATTAAAGAAGAGCTGATTTAGATTAGATGTGAGGAACAAGTTCTTTACTATGAGGGTGGTAGAACACTGGATCAGGTTGCCCAGGGATGTAGTTGAAGCCCCATCCCTGAAGCTGTTCAAGGTGAGGCTCAACAGGGCTCTGAGCAACCTGATCTAGCAAAGGATGTCCCTGCTCACCACAGCAGGTTTGGGCTAGGTGACCTTTGGAGGTCCTTTCCAACCCAGACCATTTTGTGATGCCTTTGCCCTTGCACACTCAGAATTCTGTGGTTTCTTGGTTCCTTTTGGGCTTTGGTACACTTTTGTAGCTCCTCATGACACAAACATCTTGATATTGCCAACTCTTGCAACTTAATATTGCTGCTTTTACCAAGAAGTTTATTAAGTTGTTTCTCAGGCCAAGCAGATGCTTAAAATGTTTTTGAAAGTTAAAGTACATGTTGGCTCTATCATGTGGACTGATCACTGTAGTTTTTCTCTTGGGGTTGTTAGAACTATTTGCAGCTTTCAAATAGGTATTTATCCTTATTGTATTCCAGAGCTTCTATTCTTAATGGTCTTTTTTTTTTTTTCCTCTAAATACATACAATTGCCCAAAAAATTACCACTTTTTAAGAGGGGGGAAAAATGCCTTCTGAATCTATGACAAGCTTCAGCTGAACTCAACTTACTCTGTTCATGCTGTTAATAAACTGGCAGAGCAAAATAACCTGGGGACAAAAAAAAAGGCTTGTAGGTCAGCATTCTTAAATACAAACTTAGTACATGTGAAGTTATGCTGTGCAAATAATGGCACTGGGAACTGCTTGAAACCTCCTGTGCTGCAGGTTGTATCCATTGCCCCTTGTCCTATCACAGGGTGCAACTGAGCAGAGCCTATGCCCACCCTTTTGTTAGGGGTCGGAAGGGACCTCCGAAGATCATCAAGTCCAACTCCCCTGCCAGAGCAGGACCATAGAATCCAGCACAGGTCACACAGGAACACATCCAGATGGGCCTTGGAAGTCTCCAGAGAAGGAGACTGCACAACCTCTCTGGGCAGCCTGTTCCAGTGCTCTGGGACCCTCACAGTGAAGAAGTTCCTCCTCCTGTTGAGGTGGAACCTCCTGTGAATAGATAGAGTTTCTATCTATTGCCCCTTGTCCTATCCCAGGGTGCAACTGAGCAGAGCCTGTCCCCTCCTTCCTGACACCTGGCCCTCAGATTTATTAAATGTTGGCTGAACAGAGAAAGAGAAATCTCTTTGCTAACTGGAGAACTAGTCATAAAACCTACTGCTTTATACCTTGCTGGAGTTGTGAAGCCTAGAAGAACTGAAACATGAAAAAATGGGAATCCAGAATAAGTGGAAAAGAAAGAAGGAAAGAAAGAAAGATAGAGAGAAAGAAAGAGAGAAAGAAAGAAAGAGAGAAAGAGAGAGAAAGAAAGAGAGAGAGAAAAAGAGAGAAGTAAAGAGAGAGAGGAAGAGAGAGAAAGAAAAATAAAGAGGGAGAGGAAGAGAGAGAAAGAGAAAGAAAGAGAGAGAAAGAGAGAAAGAAAGAGAGAAAGAAAGAGAGAAAGAAAGAGAGAGAGAAAGAAAGAGAAAGAGAAAAAGAGAGAAAGAAAGAAAGAGAGAAAGAAAGAAAGAGAGAAAGAAAGAAAGAAAGAGAGAAAGAGAGCGAGAAAGACAGAGAAAGAGAGAAAGAAAGAAAGAGAGAAAGAAAGAGAGAAAGAGAGAAAGAAAGAAAGAGAGAGAGAAAGACAGAGAAAGAGAGAAAGAAAGAGAGAAAGAGAGAAAGAGAGAGAGAAAGAAAGAAAGAAAGAAAGAAAGAAAGAAAGAAAGAAAGAAAGAAAGAAAGAAAGAAAGAAAGAAAGAAAAAGAAAGAAAGAAAGAAAGAAAGAAAGAAAGAAAGAAAGAAAGAAAGAAAAAAAGAAAGAAAGAAAGAAAGAAAGAAAAAGAGAGAGAGAAAGAAAGAAAGAGAGAGAGAGAGAGAGAAAGAGAGAAAGAAAGAAAGAGAGAAAGAGAGAGAGAAAGAGACAGAGAAAGAAAGAGAGAAAGAGAGAAAGAAAGAGAGAAAGAAAGAGAGAAAGAAAGAGAGAAAGAAAGAAAGAAAGAAAGAAAGAAAGAAAGAGAGAGAGAGAGAGAGAGGGAGGGAGGGAGGGAGAGAAAGAATAATTCCTGACATAGAGTTTTCAAGAATATTTACAAGAGGGAACATTATCCTAGCAGGTTCAGAGAGGTTCTCCTCCCCCTCTATTCAGCCCTGGTGAGGCCACATCTGGAATATTGTGTCCAGTTCTGCACTCCTCAGTTCTAGAAGGAAAAGGTAGTGCTTAAAAGAGTCCAGCACAGAGGGACAAAGATGCTGAAGGGAGTGGAACATTTCCCTGATGGGGCAAGGCTGAGGGAGATGGGGCTTGGAGCTTGGATAACAGGAGATTGAAGAGTGACCTCCTTCATGTTTATAAGGATGTGAAGGGCAGTGTCAGGAGGATGGAGCCAGGCTCTGCTCAGTGATGTCCAACCAAATGACAAGGGATAGCGTGTGCAAGCTGGAGCAGAAGAGGGTCAGTGTGTCCCTCTGAGGGTGACACAGCCCTGGAGAGGTTGTGGAGGCTTTCCAGAGCTACTCAAGACCCAGCTGGATGTGTTCCTGTGTGACCTGCTCTAGGTGATCCTGCTCTGGCAGGGGGCTTGGACTGGGTGCTTTTTCAAGGTCCCTTCCAACCCCTAACATTCTGTGATTCTGTGAAAATGAAATGAGAACAAAATTGGGGAAAGAGAAGTAGAAGAGGGAGAAAAAGGGAAGTGTTGGCCCATGAATATGTGCATTCCTGTTTCTTACTGTTAACATGAATTGAAACAAATCCTATCAGAAAACTTGAAGTTCTTAAGTGTGTGTTGTTGAAAACACAGACTCTCTTTTAGCTCAGTGCAGTTAGCTTCTGTGATGTGTATGTGCTGCAGTCTTCTGTTAATCTCAGCAGAGGAGGAGAAGCTGATTTTTCTAATATATCTTTTTTTTCAGCAGTTCTCTCTCTTCAGGCTTTGAGGTAATGCTTTCCAAAGTCCAAATTTAAGGGTGATTTCTTTAAAGAGCAATCCTACTCTTAGTATTTCATTTCAATATGGAAGGACCAAAAGAAAAACCACCTTTCTGGGTTTTTTGGAGGTGTTTCTTTGGAGGCCAGGTTGGATGAGGCCATGAGCAACCTGGTCTAGGGGAAGGTGTCCTAGCCCATGGCAAGGGGGGTTGGAACTGGATGATCTTTAAGGTCCCTTCCAACCTAAACCATTCTATGAATCTATGTGGAACTTAAAGTTACTATGGTAACACTGTCATGCATTTTCCAGCTCCTTTAAGTAACAGTTATGTAATGAACAGACCTGACTAATCATGAAAATACTGAATGCTAAGGAGGGTTGGACTAGATAAACACTGGAGGTCCCTTCCAACCCAGACCATTCTGTGATTCTAAGGAGGTCCTTTAACATTTCTGGACCAAAACAGCACGCAGTGGTTGATTCAAGTTCCAACTTGAAACTTTTTGCCTATTATTTTTGTAGTTAAGACATATATGAGCATACAGTGGAATTTCTGAATGCAGCTCTCAGAAGTGCTAATAGAATCATAAAATTGTCAGGGTTGGAAGGGACCTCAAGGATCATCTAGTTCCAAACCCCTGCTATGGGCAGGGATGCCTCACACTACATCAGGTTGCTCACAGCCACATCCAGCCTGGCTGCAAACACCCCCAGGGATGAGGCTTCCACCACCTCCCTGGGCAACCTGTGCCAGTCTCTCACCAGCCTCATGGGGAACAACTTCTTCCTAACACCCAATATGAATCTAGTTATTTTCCATTCCCCCCAGTCCAATCACTCCCTGACACTCTAAGAAGTCCCTCCCCAGCCTTCTTGTAGCCCCCTTCAGATACTGGAAGGCCACAATTAGGTCTCCTCAGAACCTTCTCTTCTGCAGACTGAACAACCCCAGCTCCCTCAGTCTGTCCTCATAGCAGAGCAGCTCCAGCCCTCTGATCATCCTTGTGGCCCTTCTCTGGATACCTTCCAGCACCTCCAGATCCTTCCTATAATAGGGGCTCCAGAACTAGACATAGTGCTCCAGATGGGGTCTCACCAGAGCAGAGTAGAGGGGGAGAATCACCTCCCTTAACCTGCTGGCCACACTTCTCTTGATGCAGCCCAAGATGTGATTGGCTTTCTGGGCTGCAAGTGCACACTGGTGCCTCGTGTTGAGCTTCTCATCCACCAGCACCCCCAAGATATCATGTTATCAGTTGTGTCTTTCAATGAACATCTGTCTTTGTTGTCATCATCTTCATGACAGCATGTGGCTCAGTTGGTAGTGCATAAGACCCTTCATGGGAAGGTCATGAGTTCAAGCTTGCAGTGGGCAGTACTCTCCTCCGTACTCTAGTCATGAGGTCTGTGGTGACAGGATGGACTCGATGATCTTTGAGGTTTCTTCCAACCTTAGTGATACTGAATGAGCATACTGAATTACATTGCCTGGTGGATGCAGCTCTGGTGGATGCAGCTCTGGAGGATGCAGCTCTGGAGGATGCAGCTCTGGTGGATGCAGCTCTGGAGGATGCAGCTCTGGAGGATGCATGGTTCAATGCAGCTGGAGATTTTTGAGGTGGAGACAAGATGGATGTCTAATTATGAATTGATTGTGGAATAGGAAATTGCAAGAAATTCTGAGCTCTGCTTTTTGCCTCTTCCAGGGGGGCAACTGTTGCAGGTTTGGGTGGAAGAGGGAGTTTTGCTCCTTAAGACATGAATATTCCATATGCAATTCTTAACCTGAAAGGCTAAACTGATTTTCTGTTTTAAAACCCGAAGTTACAGGAGATATAACTTCAAAGTGAATCAGAGCTATGTTTATCCCTCTTATATGTCAGAGTTTAAGTGCAATGTTTTATGTATACAGTCATCATGACAGTTAAAAAGGCTATAAAGAAAAGCAATTATATAATTGCTTTAAAGAATTAAGTAGCAGGGAGAAAGGCTTTTAGAAGCTGCAGAGCAGTTTTAATAATTATATCACCTGAAGTCAAGCTGCAGAATTATGTCCTAATTATTTGCAATGAGTAATTATCTATGAAGTTGTGAGCTTTGAAAGACGAAGGGGTGGGGGGGGGGAAAATCTTTGATTTTTTATTTATTTTATTAGTCTGATATTTTTTTTCTCCCCCTGCCCCCTCCCTCTCCCCACACACACACCCCCCCACCAAAAGCACCACCCCATCATTTTCTTATTTTAGCAGTTTCCACAACTTCGACATTAAATTCTTGTTGTTGCTTTCTGTTATATTAGCAGTGTGTGTTTTGCAATGCTAATCTTCACAGCCTTCTTTTCTTTTTCTTTCTCTTTTTTTTTTTTAAACCCCCCCCCCCCTTCCTTTCCCTCCCCCCCCCCACCCCCCTTTTCCTTTCTTTATCACTGAAGTGGAGGCCTTTTGAAGCCAGGGAATTTTTCATAGCAATATTGACAGTGTTCGCATTTGCATGATGACAGCCAAGGAATGGAGCAGTAATTTCTGAAATTGCAGAAGTATTTAGAACACTGATAAAAGCTGAAATATATTTCTCTCTCTCTCTTTTTTTTTTTGATGGATTGAAGTTAAGCATACATGATTTTATTTTTTTTCCCCTATATTTTTTTTTTTCCCCCTGCTGTCAAAAGGCTCTGAATTTAGTGAATATTTGCCTGCTGTGAGAATGCGAGATTAACATCACAACCATCACCCGGGCACCCAAACCCTGCAATTTAATAGCTTTTTAGGTTCTTTCCTTTTTCTAAACAGCAATTAATCTCATTTTAGTACAATTTTCTCGTTTCTGAAGTCGCTCATTGAATCGCTGTTTTGTTCATATTTGGCTTCAGCTCCTCTGCATAGTCATTAAAGTCCCAATTAATGTCACCTTTAGCTGAAGAGTACTCATTTTTATTGAGAAAATGACAGTTGCTGCCATGAGTAGTGCAGTGTAATATACATTAATTGCCCTGTAACACTGGTAATTACGAGTTTTTCAAGCCTCTCAGTAAACTGTCATGCCTAGACAAGACTGTGCTAAAATAGATTACTCATTAGGGAGACCTGTCCTGTTTTCTGGTAGGTTCTTAGTGTTGGTTTGAGGGGGGAAAAAAAAAAAAAAAAAAGAAAAGAAAAGAAAAAACAATCTTGAGTTTGAACAAATAGTTGCCAAAAGCAATTTCCTCCGACAACGTGTCTGCGTCCGGGTTCCCAGCCATCACTTGAGCCTGCGGTCAGCAAACTGCCAGGGTGCTGTGGGCTTCCAGGTGTCAAGATTTCAAGGTCTGTTTAGGTGGATCACAAGGATAAGCTCGGCAATTCGTAATTCAGTGCTTAGTGTGGATGGTTTTAAAGCTGCCTTCTCCAGTGCTGTTTAGAACAGACCCCCCTGACCATGTAGAAGAGCAGCCAAGGTTAGCCTTGTGGTCGTCTTCTCCCAGGCAACCAGCACCAGAACAAGAGGACACAGTCTCAAGCTGTGCCAGGGGAGGTTTAGGCTGGGTGTGAGGAAGAAATTCTTCCCAACAAGAGAGATTGGCCATTGGAATGTGCTGCCCAGGGAGGATCACTGGAAGTGTTTAAAAAGAGCCTGGATGAGGCACTCGGTGCCATGATTTAGTTGATCAGATGGTGTTGGGTGATAGGTTGGCCTCAATGATCTCAAAGGGTTTTTCCAACCTGTTTAATTCTGTATTCTGTAAAGGACTTGGGCAGAGTACAGCAGGACTGTCCAGCGAGTTGGAATTACTAAACCCATTCTTAAATAATTCTTGAGTAGGAAGAGGCAGGGAGGTTATCTTGTAGGTTATGTGGAGCAGATCTGTCAGGAGCTGAATGGCACTGCAAGGTTTATGTTTAAAATAACAAACAACCCCTACAACAACAGGAAAAATGTATTAACCAAAATTGTATTAGCCCAAAATGTATTAACCAAATATTTTATTAGCCAAAAATGTATTAAGCAAATATTTTATTAAGCAAAAATTGTATTAACCAAATATTTTATCAACAAAAAATTTATTAACCAAATATTTTATTAACCAAAATTGTATTAACCAAATATTTTATTAACCAAAATTTGATTAACCAAAGATTGTATTAACCAAAATGGTATTAACCAAAGATTGTATTAACCAAACTTGTATTAACCAAAAATTTTCCTAGCCAAAAAAAATTTACCAAATCTTTTATTAACCAAAATTGTATTAGCCTTAAAATTGTATGAACCAAAAATTGTATTAGCCAAAAATCATATTAACCAAATATTTTATTAACCAAAATTTTATTAACCAGAAATTGTATTAACCAAAGTTTGTATTGACCAAAATTGTCTCAACCAAGCCAAACATTTGCTTAGCCAAAAGAATATTGACCAAATATTTTATTAACCAAAATTGTCTTAACCAAAAATAGTCTTAGCCAAAAAGATGTCTTAGCCAAAAATGTGTTAACAAAATATTGTATTAACCAAAATTTTATTAACCAAAAATTGTATTAACCAAATGTTGTATTAACCAAATGTTGTATTAACCAAATATTGTATTCACCAAATATTGTATTAACCAAATATTTTATTCACCAAAAATGTGTTAACCAAATATTGTGTTAACCAAATTGTATTAACCAAACATTCTATTAACCAAATATTGTATTAACCAAGTTGCATTAACCCAAAATTGTATTAACCAAATTTTATTAACAAAAAATTCTATTAACCAAATATTGTATTAACCAAATTGCATTAACCAAAAATTGTATTAACCCAATATTTTATTCACCAAAAATGTGTTAACCAAACATTGTATTAACCAAATTGCATTAACCAAAAATTGTATTAACCAAATTGTATTAACCAAAAAGTCTATTAACCAAATATTGTATTAACCAAATTGCATTAACCAAAAATTGTATTAAGCAAAAATAGTATTAACCAAAAATTGTACTAGCCAAGCATTTTATTAACCAAAAGTGTATTTACCAAGTATTTCAGTTAATTTTGTAGCCCCCTCTGAAAGGGAAGCTTTAATAGGTAGTTAGAAGCCCCACCTGCCAGTTGCCTAGTGGAGTGGTGGGAATCACGTTCTTGATTTCAGGAGGAGTGTATCTGACTGCTCGCTCTGCCCCTCATGCTTTCTATTTGTTTTTAAGGACAAAATAGTCTCCTTTCAAGCCTGCTGCAGCACCGAGCTGACAAAAGAAACCCCCTTTGTTTTATCTTTGTTATAACACCTGCTTTAGGCAATCTGCTCTTCCACGCTTCTCCCTAAATGAATTTTGTCACAGCCCTTCCGTACTCTCCGGTAGCGAGGAGCTAATGAAAGCAGATAGCACAATTTGTGCTGACCAGGTAGCGGCTGCTGGCTCGCCGTTTGCCGAGGAGAGTTTAAAGAAATAAATAAAAGATAGCACTGATATCACTGATTTCCCCATTACATGACATTAATAGCGAGAAACCTTGGTGTGTTTATCTGTTTGTGTTGGTGTGCATTTATCGAATTGTTTATGACAAGACTAATTGGGGTAATTGTAGGCGCCGAAATTACCTGTCAGCTATATGTAACCACACTCCCTTGCTTTCTGACAAATGATGACAACTGAGGGACCCCGTAGCATTACTCATGATGGCTTTTCGAGTGGTAATAAGGACAATAGGGGCCCTGGCTAATTTGACATGGACAGCCTTCACAACAAGAAGCCAGCTAAATGACTTGTCAGGAGGGGAAAGAAGTCAGAAAAGTAATGGAGTCCCCCATGGCGCTCTGACAGGGAGATGAGGCAATTTCGACGGAAAGTGAAAAGGCTTCGGTTTGTCAAGTATTTAGAACAATCAGAGAACAGCTAGAGGCTGGAACCTGACAATAAATTTGTGAACCATGGTAGCAGTTTCATATAGGTCAGTTATTTCATAATGGCTGTGAAGCTTTCAGAGGTTTCTGCTTTCGTGGCGTACTTCACATCAGCCAACTGGTGCTTTGTCACCTTAAATTTGTGCTTCGCTTTGCACAGTAGGAATAATGGTCGAGGTTACGGAGGAGCGGCGGCGGCAGACAGCGTGATTTGCAGGCACCAAGCTGCTGAAAAATAAACAAAAATTTAGGGAGTAATAGTCTGATTGCATCCATTACAAGCCAGGGGTGTTAACATGTTCTTTCATGATTTTGGCCTGCACCCTTTGGATGGATAAGCGAGGGACTTGATAACTAATAAAGCATAGGCCCCCTCTTCCTAGCCTCTCTCTTCCTAGCCTCCCTTCTCTGCTGTACAGACTTCACGTCTCTTCAGCTTCATTTCTTGCTGCTCGCTCTGAAAGTGCATTCCAGTTCTGTTGAGATGCTGTGACTGATGACACAAAAGGAGAATTTCTGATTTATTTCCCTTTTTTCCCCACAACACCAACCCTCCAGGATTAAAACCCAGTTCTGTGGCCCACTGATCCCAGGTCTTTTTATCTGTGGCTCTAGGAGCCTGTTGGGGTGTGTGTGTGTGTGTGTGTGTGTGTGAGAAGGGGGTTATCAGTGGCTCTTACCTATTTATTTGCATTGAGATAAAAGCTCCAAGTACCACAGTGTGCCTTCTGAATTCCTGAAATAGGTTGCTGAATTCTTTACAAGTGTTTCTGGGTTGAGCACAGATTTAGTGAGAAGTATCAACTTGTCACTTTTGGCATTGATTTTTGTTAGAAAATAGGATTTAGTTGATTCATGTTAATGTTTTGCTTATGATCTGATTCCTTCATTTTCCCAAATGTCCTGGTTTTCTGCGGATTTTAAAGCTGGTGCAGCAACAGTTTTGAGACCTGTGTGGATTCTAGCTTCTTTAATAGGTGCTTCAGGATGTCCCATTGCATGACAAATGCATTTCTTGACCTGCTCTTACTAAATTCAGTGACATAAATGTTTTCTCCCCTCCTCTGGCTCATTTAACTGCATAGCATAGAGTTTTCTCTCTTGCTTAAAGGCCTTAAGAGTGGACACTTCCTGTGCCATATTTTAAAGTGTAAGACTGCTTTGTCCTGCCCTTCCACCCCTATCCATCACCCTTCCCTCATGTTTTTCTTAGAGTTATGCTCTTGCTCTTTGAGTCTCATCACTCAGATCTGAAGGAGTCCTAATTTAGGCCAGCCAGGAACTTGGCCCTCGATTCCCAACACCTGAATGTTTCAAATCTCTATTGCTCTCTCATGTTGTGGCTTTGTCAAGGAAGTATCTTGGTAAATTGAAGGAGCTTGTCATTCTGCAAGATGGGCCATTGAGTCTGAGGTTATAAATGTAGCTCCCTGCTGAACAAAGGGGGAAAAAAAGTCAAACCCCTCTCTGAGGTGATTATTTAAACCTGGGATGTCCACACCTGAATCTCCTATACTCCGCTTGCCTGTCCTGGACATGTTCACCTAAGTTTGCCAAATATTCTACCTAGTTATTTTCTAAGATGTTTCTCCAGCAGATCTAAAGAAATTATCAACACATGCTGAAGTGTCTGTTAATACATAGCTGCATTGCTGCTGTTCCTACCACAGCTTGGGGTTTTTCAATGATGGCACGGCCTGGGTGGCACCAGGCTTGCCTGGTGTCAGATGAGATTCACCTTTGTCAGAGGAGGAAGGGGGTCTTTGATCACAGGCTAGCAAGGCTCATTGACAGGGCCTTAAGCTAGCTTTGAGGGGGAGGGGGACGCTATCAGGCTTGCCTTGTGACAAGCTGTGGTCTGACATGTCAAGGTTAAAGGTTACTAAAACTTGGTTGGATGAATCCCATGACTGCAGTGTGGCTGCAAGCTATTCAGAAGGGACAGGTAAGGAAACAGTGGTGGACACATTTCCTTCTACATCAAGAAATGGATAGTGTGAAGAGCAGTCCCTGAAGACCAGCCACAAGCAGGTCAAAAGCTATGGATAACAATTAGAGACTAAGGCAACAAAGGGACCCTTGTTGTTGGTGTCTACTACATGCCCCCTGATCAAGTCAAGCCCGTTGACTGAGCCTTCTTACTCCAGTCACAGGAAGCTTCATACTCATAGGCTGCTGTCCTGCAGGGGGATTTCAGCCTCCCCTTCTCCAGACTGAGCACCCCCAGCTCCCTTAGCCCCTCCTCATAGCCCAGGTGCTCCAGGTCCTTCCCCAGCCTCATTTCTCTTCTCTAGACACACTCCAGTACCTCAATGTCCTTCCTGAGGTGAGGGCGCAGAGCTGACCACAACACTTGAGGTCTGGCCTCGCCAGTGCTGGGCACAGGAGGATGGTCATCTCCCTGTCCCTGCTGGCTATGGTGTTTCTGATCCAAGCCAGGATGCCGTTGGCTTTCTTGGCCACCTGGGCACAGCTGACTTATGTTCAGTTGACTGTCAACCAATACTCCTAGGTTCCTCTCCCAGTTGCATCCCTACATCCCCA
Organism: Melanerpes formicivorus; assembly: GCF_026170545.1. NCBI lineage: Eukaryota > Metazoa > Chordata > Aves > Piciformes > Picidae > Melanerpes > Melanerpes formicivorus. Next base: position 2,720,340 of record NW_027142420.1, on the reverse strand, counting down.
AGTCTGTAGCTTACCATGAGGTTGTTGTGACCCAGGAGCAGGACTTGGCCTTGTTGAACTTCATACTATTAGGCTTGGCCCATGGGTCTAACCTGTCCAGATCCCATGGTAAAGCTTTGCTACCCTCTAGCAGATTGACCCCCATCATACTACATCCAAGTCTGCAGTTCTCAGCTCTGGAACAGCTTGCCCAGAGAAGTGGTAGATACCCCAACCCTGGAAGCATTCGTGGTTGAGTTGGATGGGGCCCTGACCAGCCTGATCTAGTTAAAGATGTCCTTTCTCACTGCAGGGAGATTGGACTAGATGACCTTTAGAGGTCCCTTCCAATCCAAATCATTCTATGATTCTCTGCGTATGTTTCATTGCTAGTAACCATCTTCAGTATTTCACTTTGGTAGTTCATTCTATCTCAGCTTTCCCAGAGATGTTTTTAGGGCCAGAGTTGCTTTTTAACACCTCCTCTTCCTCCCTCCATATGTCCTAATGTGCTTTGGTGCATTAGTATCACTATCTAGGCCTTGATCAAAACAAGAAGGCCACAGAGTCTGTTTTCACTCTCTGCTGTCTGCAGTCCAGCTGCTGAAGTCAACAGCCACAGCCAAAGGGTTGAAATTCCAGCTATGTTTATGTCTTGACATTCTTGGCATATTTAAGTTAAACAATACTTTGATTAATTGCTAAAGATGCTAAAGATAACATTACTTCAAAAAAGAAAATAGAAAGATTATAGACATGCAATTCATGTACAGCAAAATGTAGACAAATGCACACAATCATAGAATGGGTTGGGTTGGAAGGGAGCTCCCACAGTCATGTAGTCCAAGCTCCCTGCAGTGAAAAGGGACATCCTCCAGTAGATCAGATTGCTCAGAGCGTTGTTGAGCCTGACCTTGAATACCTCCGGGGATGGGGCTTCAACTGCCTCTCTGTTCCAGTGTTCCACCACCCTTGTGGTGCAGAACTTGTTCCTCCCATCCAATCTAAATCTGCTCTTCTCTCATTTCTAACCATTGCCCCTTGTCCTGTCAGGCTGAACACCCCCAGCTCCCTCAGCCTGTCCTCGTAGCAGAGGTGCTCCAGCCCACTGTGTCCACCTCTGGAGCGCTTACCTGGAGTGCTGCATCCAGCTCTGGAGCCCTCAACACAGGAAGGACATGGACCTGATGGAGAGGGTCCAGAGGAGGGCCATGAAAATGATCAGGGGGCTGGAACACCTCTGCTACAAGGACAGGCTGAGGGAGCTGGGAGTGCTCAGCCTGGAGAAGAAAAGCCTTTGGACAGACATAGTATCAGCCTTCCAGTACCCGAAGGAGGCTACAAGAAGGCTGTAGAGGGACTGTTTGCAAAGGCCTGCAGGGGCAGGACAAGGGGCAGTGGTTAGAAACGAGAGAGGACCAGACTGAGATTGGATGTGAGAAACAGTTTCTGCACCATGAGGGTGGTGGATCACTGGAACAGGGAGGCAATTGAGGCTCCATCCCTGGAGATATTCCAAGTCAGGCTCAACAAGGCTCTGAGGCTCCAGGGAGAAATAATAGCAGCCTTCCAGTACCCAAAGGGGGCTACAGGAAGGATGGAGAGAGACTGTTTGCAAAGGCCTGCAGGGACAGGATGAGGGGTAATGGCTTCAAACTATAGAAGGGCAGATTTAGATATTTAGATTGGATATTAGGAATGGGTTCTTTGCTATGAGGGTGGTGGAACACTGGGACGCTGGAACGGGTTGCCCAGGGAGGTGGTTGAGGCCCCTTCCCTGGAGATATTCAAGGTAAGGCTCATTGAGACCTTGGGCAACCTGATCTAGTTGGGGATGTCCCTGCTGACTGCAGAGGGGGTTGGACTGAATGACCTTTGAAGTCCCTTCTGGTCCAGACCATTCTATAATCTTTGGGTCATCCTAACTGAGCACTTTATTTCCTACTCAAGTTTCCATGTAAGTCTGAAAACTGGAAATGCAAGAGCTAAGCATAGCAAATATAAGTCTGTGTAGATACATTTATTGTTAGTGCCTAACTGCACAATAGTGATGTATCATCTTCCTCCTTAGTAAGTGAAAATCTGCATGGGCATCTGTTTTTGTTATCAAATGTAAAATCTCAGCACTAACCTGAGCTGCTGGTAGCAATTAGTAATTGGATCACTGTGTCTCTCTGTCCACTTGATCATTCCACAGTAACCTAAAAAGGGTGGATGCATTTGGGCTTATACAGTCTAGATTCATATGTAATGTCTACAGGCAGCTGTAAGTACCAGTAAAAGATACCATGAACTAAATAGATCTGGTTAAGTGATGGCATATGTGAAAAGTCTGTCCCAGTTGCTCTATGTAGGGTTGAGCTTCATTCCAGCAGCTGGCCAAGCTTGATGCTCCAATAACTGGAAATAATCAATACAGGAACTATTGGGAATAATCAAATGCATTCAGGAATACTGTTGATGATCCAAACCTTCCTTGCTATTTTTACTGCATTTTGTTTCATTTAGGTTGTGGTTTAGCTGCCTTCTAATTAGTTTTAACTTAGCTCAATTGGAGGTAGTAAAACCTACTTATCTAATAAGTGACACATGTCATAAAGAAACATACAACCTACTTATTTCCCCTAGGTCACTCACCCATGAACTAATTAACTGAGCTTTTGTTTCCCACTTTTTGGGGGGGAAGAAAAGCAGTACAACTGAATTTGTCCTTTTACCCTCTCCCCAAAGCAAAACACAGAACCAAGCTTCTTTTTTTTTGCCCTTTTTTTCCCCCCCTTCCCTAGCTGCATTCTTAACTGTTAAAATATCCTAAAGCACTTGATCACGTTGCATTTTAATTTCCAAGCCGTGTGTTGCATTAGTGGAGTGCAGGTGTTATTGATTTGAGCTGAAAGTTCTCAAGTCTGCTCAGCAGAACACCAGGCTGCCACGAACAAGGGTCCTGGCTGGGTCAAAGGCCTGGAGTTGACATCTTTCTTAAATCTTACTTTTGTGAAAACTAGAAGCACAGGTCAGGGCAGCTAGCTGATGGCATTGCCTTTTACAACCACTGATTAGATTAGCTCAACATTTATCAGCTACACAGAGACTAGCACTTAACCTTTTAACTGAGGAGTTTTGATGTATCCTTATTTTTTAATGAGGATCTTATTGTCCCAAAGTGTCCCTTTAAAGCTTCAGTACAGGGGATATTTTTTTTTCTCCCATTCAGCTGACTAGCAGGCTTTAAATGCTTTAGAATTCAAAATGCAGTGTTTATAATTGTGTGCTTTGTTTTGAGGGCAGAGATTAAGCAACTGAAGAGGAGCCAGCAGTATGCCCAGGTGGCCAAGAAAGCCGATGGCACCCTGGCTGGGATCAGAAAATGCTGTGTCCAGCAGGAGTAGGGAGGGGATTGTCCCCTGGTACTCAGGTAATACTCCTGGAGTATTGTGTCCAGTTTGGAGCACCTCAATACAGGAGAGATGTGGAGGTGCTGGAGCCAGTGCAGAGGAGGGCAAAGGAGCTGTGAAGGGCCTGAGGAATAAATCTGATGAAAAGTAACTGAAGGAACTGGGAATGGTTAGACTTGGCCACCAGGGCACATTGCTGTCCCATGCAGAACTTGTTCTCCACCAGCACTCCCAGGTGCTTCTCCCCAGGGCTGCTCTCCAGCAGATCCCCTCCCAGCCCGTCCTGCTGCAGTTTATTGTTACTTCCCAGATTCAGGACTCTGCACTTGTCCTTGTTGAACCTCATTCAGTTCCTCTGTGCCCAGCTCTCAGTCTGTCCAATTCTCACTGGATGGCTACACAGCCTTCAGGTGTCTCAGCCAAGCCTCCCAGTTTGGTGTCATCAGCAAACTTGCTGAGCAGACTCTCTGTCCCCTCATCAATGTCAATAATGAATATGTTGATCAACTACTATTGTTAATTCTGGATCATTTTGTTTGCATCCTGTCCTCTTTCTTGTATCCATGTCAAACTGTGGTACAAAAGGCAAATGGAGTTGCTGATCAATGACTAAAATACCTGCTGATAGAATCAAAATGGCATAAGAAGATCTATTAAGTATGCCAGAAATTCAAATACACCACTGTGAGAGGCTTTAGTGTAATGAGAGATTTCAGTGCATCTCTTCACCTTCCATCCATGTCACCTTACAGGCAGATTGGATGTTATGAAGATGTTCTTCCCCAGGAGGGTGGTGAGAGACTGGCACAGGTTGGAAGCCTCATCCCTGGAGGTGTTTGCAGCCAGGCTGTCTGTGGCTGTGAGCAACCTGCTGTAGTGTGAGGTGTCCCTGCCCATGGCAGGGAGGGGTTGGAACTGGCTGAGCCTTGAGGTCCCTTCCAAGCCTAACAATTCTATGATTCTATGAAAGGGAATCATGAATGAGATGGAATGCTGCAAAACAGGGTGAGGGGCAAATCAGCAGCAGTAAACAAGATATTATATATGTATATATAAAGAATATATATTTGTTTATTCATATATATATAAAATACAGGTTTTAGTTCACATATATATATAAAATACAGGGGTTTGTTCACACATATCTATAAAATACAGGGGGTTTGTTCATGTGTATATAAAATACAGGACTTTGATCATATCTATATAAAATACAGGGGTTTGTTCATATCTATATAAAAGATAAAGGGTTTTGCTCATATATATATACATATAAACACATTTTTTTTGGTTCATTGGTGGTTTTTCCTTGCTTTGAACTCCTGCAAACATTTCCTTGGCCATCATTCTGGCCACCTAGTTTTAGCATCTTGCACCCTGTGAGCTATCACTTGGCTGTCCTTGGCCTTAATGGGCAGAGCATCATTCATGAGCTACATTTTCTTCAGCTGTGTTTGGAAGGCCCCTCTCAACGCAGCCCAAGGGCTGCAGCCCTTGATGGAGTGGTCAATATTTCTTCATTTGTGTTTTAGTGAGGTAATCAAAACCATTTTGCCCCTCACATGTTTTGAAAACACACCAGATAGAGAAACAGTTTGGTGTAATCTGTCTGTGTCTATGCACAACGGCCTGGACATGAGGCACAACCCTCTTTTGGTGTGAGCTACTGCCTCTTGCAGTGGTTTTATATTAACCTTCCAAAGACAGGGAATTCAGACTTTTTGGCCTGTCCTTAATACAGCCAGGCAGAAAAGAGGAAGCAAAGATATTTCAGTCTGATCTCTGAATTTCCCTGTAGCTGTGGCTTTGACAGAGCTTTAACAAGACTCTAAAGCCAGGGGGCTGTGAGGGGCTGTGGTTTCATATGGACTAATGCACGTGGCAGGGCTTTTACATCAGTGCTATTTCTTTCCATGCATTATAGTGAAATTGTATTTTAAACCCAGGCAAACTATTGATGCTTTTATTGAATGGAGTAATTTACTGCAGAAATATTTCAGTCTGTTGACATTTCATCATCAAATAACAGTAAACATCATACACATTTCCCATAAGACCACTCCTGAGAGCCAAATATTTAGCCTTGGCTTCTTCTGAAGGTAGCATTGTAATAATGGGTAAGACAAAAAAAATAAAGCCATATTTAAAGATGAAGTTGGTAGAATAAAGAGTCAGAACTGTCCCCAAAACAGCTCTGCTCACTACTTACAGAATGCAGAATCAACCAGGTTGGAAAAGACCTTTGAGATCATTGAGTCCAACCTACCACCCAACACCATCTGATCAACTAAACCTTGGCATCAAGTGCCTCATCCAGGCTCCTCTTAAACACCTCCAGTGATGGTGACTCCTCCACCTCCCTGGGCAGCACATCCCAATGGTCAATCTCTCCTCCCCCTCTACTCTGCCCTGCTGAGACCTCACCTGGAATATTGCATCCAGTTCTGGGCTGCCCAGTTCAAGAAGGACAGAGATCTACTCAGGAGAGTCCAAGGGAGCATGACTGAGGGACTGGAGCATGGCCTGATGAGGAGAGGCTGAGAGCCCTGGGGATGTTTAGTCTGAAGAGAAGACTGAAAAGAGATTTAGCAGATGTTTCTAAATATCTAAGGGCTGAGTGTCAAGAGGGAGGGGACAGGCTCTGCTCTGTTGCACCCTGGGATAGGACAAGGAGCAATGGATGTAAACTCCAGCACAAGAGGTTCCACCTCAACATGAAGAGGAACTTCTTCACTGCGAGGGTCCCAGAGCCCTGGAGCAGGCTGCCCAGAGAGGTTGTGGAGTCTCCTTCTCTGGAGCCTTTCCAGCCCCATCTGGATTGTTCCTGTGTGACCTGTGCTGGATTCTATGGTCCTGCTCTGGCAGGGGGGGTTGGACTCAATGATCTTCAGAATTCCCTTCCAACCCCTAACATCCTGGGATCCTGTGATTAGACATTTAGGTGTCCCCTTTTAGTCTCTATTTATTTATCACCAGCCTTCCCTGCAGGTTTGCTGGCCAGTCTCAGTTAATGCTGAATGAGAGCTGTGGCTCTGCTGTCTGCTTTTCTAACACCATGCTTTGGGGAGTGGATTTTTATTCTAATTGTTGTCCAGATGTCTCCCAGCACATTTCTACCTCACATTTCATTCACCATCAGTTTGTCTTCACTAAGATCAAAAGTCTTAAGTCTGTGACTTAAAATCTGTACACTCTGTCAACATTTTCTCATCTCTCACACCTCTTATTTTTGTTTAAGTATTCCCCCCCCAAAAAAAAACCCACAATGTTCTGTGAAAAGCTAGAAGCAGTCTATGGGAGTAGATAGAGGTGGGGTGTTTTTTTCTTCATACTTTAACTTCTGGCACTTAATTTAATATTAATAGCCTTGATTTCATTCCTGGGTCATCTTTACAGTGAGTGTTTTCACTCTGTAACTGGCTGGACAGGGCAGACAAAGGAGTGGAGAGTGCCCTCTCTCGAGTTTATTTTCTTGCTTTTCTGGCATAGTGACCTTCCTTTTTCCCTCCTTCAATTGGTAGGTAGCTGTAAAGAAAATTACCACCGTATGTGCCTGTGTAATTCAGTTTTAGACATGCTGGAGCATAAATTTCACTAGCTATACAAATGCAAAGTTAAAAACCCTAATAAAGTGTGTGCATAAAATGGGGAGGGCTGGGGGAGGGGGGTGTTGCTGTCACGTTTGATTCAGTTGCTACTGCTTTGTTCACTTTGACTGTTAAGTAAAGCTCTGTTTGTAGGCAAAAATCATAGAGTCACAGAATGTTAGGGCTTGGCAGGGACCTCTAGAGATCACAGAATCACAGGATTATTGAGGTTGGAATAGATCTCCAAGACCTTCAAGTCCAGCTTGTGACCCAACACCACCACATGGACCAGACCATGTCACCAAGTGCCACATCCAATCTTTCTTTAAACACCTCCAGAGTTGGCAACTCCACCACCTACCTCCCTGTGCAGTCCATCCCAGTGTCTGATTCCCCTTTCCATCAGGAAGTGCTTCCTAACATCCAACCTAAACTTCCCCTGGCACAGCTTCATGCCGTGCCTTCTTGTCCTGTCACAAGTTGCCTGGGAGTAGAGCCTGACCCCCACCTGACTACAACCTCCCTTCAGGTAGTTGTAGAGAGTGATAAGGCTCCCCCTGAGTCTCCTCTTCTCCAGGCTGAACACCCCCAGCTCCCTCAGCCTCTCCTCATCAGACTTTCCCTCCAGCCTTTCTTCTCTAGACTGGAAAGGCTGAACTCTTCACTCCCTGAAGGGAGGATGGAGTGAGGAGGGGACAGCCTCTGCTCTTTAGTGACAAGAGACAGGACCAGAGGAAATGTTTCCAAGCTGCACCAGGGGAGGTTCAGGTTGGAGCTGGGAAATATTTCTTCACAGAGAGGGTTCTCAAACATTGGAATGGTCTGCCCAGGGCAGTGCTGGAGTCACCATCCCTGGGGATGTTGAAGCTGCCTGTGGACCTAGCGCTTAGGGACATGGTTTAGGGGTGAGCTTTCAGTGCTGGGTCAAGGGTTGGACTGGATGAGCTTGGAGGTGTGATTAACTCTTCTGGGCTTGCTTATGAGCAACTGTTCCTTTCCCTGGACATTAGCTTTGCTCCATATCTGGCTATTTAGTACATCTTTCTCGAAAGACCTGGCTACAGTTTCCAGATGAAGGCTGAGCAGGTCCTTAAGGGAGCACAGCACTTCTAGATTTTTACTGAAAAACCTCTTCCAGCACTTCAAAGTCCTTAGAGCTCCACCACTTTGCATCCCTTTTCCTATCAACTGTTACACAGATTGATTCCTTCTTCCTTTGGGAAAACAAAGGGAAATATCCTTTCTTTCTCACAGGCTGTATTTGTATCAGGGAATCATGGGCTGGCTGAGGTTGGAAGGGACCTCAGAGATTGTCTACTCTAACCTCCCTGCCATGGGCAGGGACACCTCTCAAATGAACTCAACTGCTCAAAGCCTCAACTCAGCTGCTCAAGCCCTCAGGTTCAAAAAGAACTGTAGCAACACTATGGGCATGCTAGAGTTAAACTGCAGATCACACACATAAGTCAGAATAGCTATCTGCAGTAAAACAAAGTAGATCACTTGAACACTGGCTAAAATATATAAATATAGATAGATAGAAATGTTTGGTTTCATTTCCAGATCTTTACTATTTAAGACAACAAACATTCCAAGATTGGTCATGGCTGCCAGACAGTGATAGCAACAAGGCAAAAGCTTTCCTTTGCTGTCACCACATCTGCTTTTTTATTAGATTTTGTTTATTATGTATTTACACAGCAGCAATCCAAATACAGTCTCTGGTTTGGGTTTGCTTTGCTTTCTAAAAAGTGGAAAAGAGGTTGGGTTTCTCTAACATAAATATTAGGGAGACTTCCAACTCCTGCAGTATATAAGGAAGTTATTCTGCAGATGCCTATGGAAAAAGTTTACAGATCACAGGATCCCAGGATGTCAGGGGTTGCAAGGGACCTCTGAAGATCATTGAGTCCAACCCCCTGCCAGAGCAGGAGCATAGAATCCAGCACAGGTCACACAGAACAGATCCAGATGGGGCTGGAAAGGCTCCAGAGAAGGAGACTCCACAATCTCTCTGGGCAGCCTGCTCCAGTGCTCTGGGACCCTCACAGGGAAGAAGTTCCTCCTCATGTTGAAGTGGAACCTCCTGTGCTGCATCTTACATCCATTGCTCCTTGTCCTATCCCAGGGAGCAAGTGAGCAGAGCCTGTCCCCTCCCTCCTGACCCCCAGCCCTCAGATATTTATAAACATTTATCAAATTCCCTCTCAGTCTTCTCCACTGCAGACTAAACATCCCCAGGGCTCTCAGCCTCTCCTGATAGGGCAATGTTCCAGTCCTTCTATCATCCTTGTAGCCCTCCCTTGGACACTCTCCAGCAGATCCCTGTCCCTCCTGAACTGGGGAGCTCAGAACTGGATGCAATATTCCAGGTGAGGTCTCAGCAGGGCAGAGTAGAGGGGGAAGGAGAACCTCCCTGCATCTGCTGCACACACTCCTCTGAATGCCCCCCAGGACCCCCTTGGCCTTCTTGGCCCCCAGGGCACATTGCTGTCCCATGCAGAACTTGTTCTCCACCAGCACTCCCAGGTGCTTCTCCCCAGGGCTGCTCTCCAGCAGCTCCCCTCCCAGCCTGTGCTGGTGCTGTTGGATATATAGGGATTTATCCATTGGTTTGGGTTTGGTTTAGGTGGGGTTTTTGTTTGGTTTGGGGTTTTGTTTGGTTGGTTTGGTGTGGGTTTTTTGTTTGGTTGATTTTGGTTTGGGGTTTTGGTCTGGTTGGGTTTGGTTTGGGGTTTTGGTTTGGTTTGGGGTTTTGGTTGCTTTGGTTTGGTGTTGGGGTTTTTGTTTGGTTTGGTGTGGGGTTTTTTGTTTGGTTGGGTTTTTTTGGGGTTTTTGGTTGGTTTGGTTTGGCTTGGCTTGGTTTGGTTTGGGGGTTTTGTTTGGTTGCTTGGTTTGGTTTGGCTTGGCTTGGTTTGGTTTGGGGGTTTTTTGGTTGGTTGGGGTGGGTTGGGTTTTGGGTGGTTTTTTTGGGGGTTGGTGTTTTGGTTTTTTTCATAGTCACAGGACAAAATTCTATGCACAGAAAACCAATGTGAAAGGAACCAGACAGTGATGACACGTTGCTGCCTGTATTACCTCACAGCATGTCACCAAATACTGTTACATGCTACTCAGCTGCATTTCATTTCTTGCAGGATCTCATCAAGCCACTCCAGCATAAGTATATTAAAATATTTACTACAAAAAGAAGAAGAAAAAAAAAACCCCACTCAGTCCCCTAAAGCTCTTCAAAGTCAGATTTCCATAAATTTGCACAGTACTAAATGTGGGCAGTGTTAAGCAAATGAGAGCAAATAAGTACATTAAAGTGGAAACATTACCTAAGCAAAGAGAAGCTGTTTTATGCTGTTCTATCATGCCCTTTCTATCATTTCATATGTGCTCTGATTTGATTATTATTTCTTTTTAATCATAATAATTAATTAAAGAATGGTTCAAAATTGCCTGTAGTTAATCAAGAAATTACCCCCCCCCCCAAAAAAAAAGTGTTTTTAAACTCTTTATTTTTGCTGGTTCAGCTGAGATTATGGCTGGCTTAATCTCCTGAATTTACCATGTTTCTGCTGTTGCCATAGTGAAATCAGGTAGAGCAGGCAAAGCTGGGCTCTTCCTTCTCTTTGAACCTAACTAAAAATAATTCTTAATCTATTGGTATGGCTTTAGAAATAGCTTTTAAAAATGTTAATGTGGATTTAGCAGGTGCAGAGAGGCAGAGGTATTCCAGTCTCTGAGTGGAAGTCTTATTTACCCTCAGCAGAAAGGCAATACCTCTATGAGCAGTGCAAGTTTTCCTTTACCATTTCATCCTAGGCCTAGGGATGCTTGAGGGGGGAAATGTGCACCTATAGGAGCAGTGTGGCCAGCAGGAGCAGGGAGGTCATTCTGCCCTGTGCTCAGCACTGGTTAGGCCACACCTTGAGTCCTGTGTCCAGTTCTGAGCTCCTCAGTTTAGGAAAGATATCGAGTTGCTGGAAGGTGTCCAGAGAAGGGCAACAAAGCTGGGGAGGGGTCTGGAGCACAGCCCTGGGAGGAGAGGCTGAGGGAGCTGGGGTTGCTCAGCCTAGAGAAGAGGAAGCTCAGGGGAGAGCTTCTTGCTCTCTCCAACTCCCTGAAGGGAGGTTGTAGCCAGATGGGGGTTGGTCTCTTCACCCAGGCAACCAACACCAGAACAAGAGGACACAGTCTCAAGCTGTGCCAGGGGAGGTTTAGGCTGGATGTGAGGAAGAAGTTCTTCATAGAAAGAGAGATTGGCCATTGGAATGTGCTGCCCAGGGAGGTGGTGGAGTCACCATCACTGGAAGTGTTTAAAAGAGCCTGGATGAGGCACTTGGTGCCATGGTTTAGCTGATTAGATGGTGTTGGGTGATAGGTTGGACTCGATGATCTCAAAAGGTCTTTTCCAACTTGGTTAATTCTGCATTCTGTAAGGTCTTGCTGTCAGATACTTTGGAGCAGCAAGGAGTGTGGGGCAGCTGGGGTTTATGGTGTGGTAGCTGGTTTTTGTAACCAGGACAGAACACACCACACTATTTCAAGTGTTAATCAATCTGTTCTCATCCTGACAAGGTGATGGAAATCACTTTGGCATTGGAGGAATTCCACACAGAATGATTCAGGTTGGAAAAGACCCTTGAGGTTATCAGGTCCAACCATGAACCCTACTCTACCAAGGTCACCACTAAACCACATCACTAAGCACCACATCTAAACAACCTTTAAACAGATCCAGGGGTGGGGACTCAACCATCTCCCCAGGTAGCCTATTCCAATGCTTGATTACTCTCAGGGAAAAAGTTGTTCCTAATGTCTATCCTAAACCAAGGCTGTTCCCTACCACTGATTACCTGTGAGAAGAGACTAGCACCTACCCCTGTATGTTATCCTTCCAGGTAACTGTAGATAAGGTCTCTCCTCAGCCTCACACAGTCACAGAATTGTCAGGGTTGGAAGGGACCTCAAGGATCATCCAGTTCCAACCTCCCCTGCCATGGGCAGGGACACTTTCCCCTAGGTCAGGTTGCCCAGACATACATCCAGCCTGGTCTTTAAAACTTCCTCCTCCTTAAAAGCTTTCACCTCTTGTCTTTAGTTCTTACCCTGAAAAAACTCCTCTTCAAGCTAAGTAGTCCCAGCTCCCTTAGCCACTCTTCATAAGACTTAGTAGCAAAGCCTTAGCAAAAACTTGGTGCTGGAAAGCTCTGAATCCCATTGTCCATTCATCTCATTCTCCATGCTGGTGGTGCCAGACTAGCTGAGTGTATTTGTACTGCCATGCACTCATGTGTAAGTCAGGTGGGCTGGGCTGTTGTGCACCAGTCTGCCTCCAAGTCAGCTCAGTTACTTAAAACTTAAGTGTACAAGTAGTAATTTGTGATAAAAGATGATGCCTCACAAAAGCAGTATGAGATTTTCAAATCTTTGGCAAAACTGAGTATGGACAGGCCTTAGAAGTGTAAGGAAATAGCCCAAGTCACCTGAATGTTTGCTGACTCTTTAATTTAATGAGGGGCAGTTATTTTCTCTTCTCATTTATTGACCCTAGAATCAGAATTGTTTCAACTGGAAAAGACCTCCAAGATCACAGGGTCTAACCATCTACCCAACACCACCATGGCCATTAAGCCATGTCCCAAAGTGCCATGTCCACAGGTTTCCTGAACACCTCCAGGGAAGGGGACTCCAACACCTCCCTGGGCAGCCTGTTCCAGTGCCTGACCACTCTCCTTTTCCTAATCTCCAATCTAAACCTCCCCTAGCGCAATTTCAGGCCACTTCCTGATAGCAGGGAGAGGAGACTGACCCCTACCTCACTCCAGCCTCCTTTCAGGGAGCCATGAGGTCTCCTCTCAGTCTCCAGACTAAACAATCCTAGTTCCCTCAGCTACTCCTCATAATGCTCTAGACCCTTCATCAGGTTTTATGAGCTCAACGTGGAGTCAACCTCTTGATGGCTGTATGAAACAGCAATCACAGCAGCGTCACGAGTGGCAAATGTTGAACACCTGAGGAATTTAACTTCCTTTCTTTTTGCTTTGGGTTTTTTTTTTTTGTCCTTTTGGGTTTGGTGCTTTGCTTTTGCCTCCCAGCTAACAATGGCCTATCTTCACCAGACAGGGAGATCCTCCCCCCCCAACCCCCTTTTGCAAGGATGCTATAAACTGAAAGGACTGACAGGAAAAATATCTTAAGTGTCTTTTATTGTCTGCATTGGGCTTCCATTACTCTGTCCAAGTTGAAGGTGTCATTCCCATCTTCCACATACTCAGTGCTCTGTGCTCAAGTTGGAGCAGATGGAAACCTTATGTCAGCACCTCTCCTTAAGCTGCATTTTGGCTGTTCATGACAAGTGGATTTCTGTGAGACAGCTTTCTGTGAGTGCTTCCTCTAAGATTACAACCACCACGGAATTCAGGAACCATTTTTAACCTCTGTCCTTCATTGCTTTCTGAAATTATGGCATCCTTTGGCACTGAAATCACAGATACAGAAAGAACACCAGAAAATAAGCACTTTAGATAAGAAACAACAACAAGAAGACACCAAAAAAAAAAGCTTGCAATTTTTTTAGTTGGGAAGGGAGAGGGCAAGGCAACTTCTCACAACAGATACTGAGCTTATCACTTAATGTACTTACTTTGAGCTTTTAGCAACATAAGAACCCAAAACCAGCAAGGTAGCTGAGGTGGAAGTTAGCCAGGTCTCAGAAAGGTTGGTTAAGTTGGCTGATGTCCAGCTGTTTGTCATGTTCCAAGCTTCTTACCTGATGTTAAGTTATCTTTGGATGGGAAAAGCTCCCTTTCTTTCTTAATTTTCTTCTTGCTGCTGCTTTTCCTTCCTATTAGTTTCTGTTGTCTTAAAAGGGAGCAGGAACTGAACACGAATCATAGAATTGTTAGGGTTGGAAGGGATCTCAAACATCATCCAGTTCCAATCCCCCTGCCATGGGCAGAGACACCTCACCCTACAGCAGGTTGCTCACAGCCACATCCAGCCTGGCCTTCAAAACCTGAACTACCTGAAAGGACCTTGTGCAGAGGCTGCTGCTGGTCTCTTCTCACAGGTCTTTAGTGATAGAACAAGAGGGAATGGCCTCAAGCTGCCACTGGTTAGGTTTAGGCTGGACAGTAGGAAGAATTTTTTCCCAGCAAGAGTGGTGAGGGACTGGAATGTGCTGCCCAGGGAGGTGGTGGAGTCCCCAAGCCTGGCTGTGTTTCAAGGTGGTTTGGATGTGGTGCTTGGGGCTATGGTTTAGGGGTAAATCTTGTAGAGTAGGATTCTGGGTTGGACTTGGTGATCCTGAGGGTCTTTTCCAACCTGAGTGTTTCTGTGATTCTCTGACTCTGTGAACTAGACCATGGCACCAAGTGCCTCATTCAGTCTTTTCTTAAACACCTCCAGGAGCATCGACCCCACCACCTCCCTGGGCAGCCCATTCCAATGGGCAACCTCTCTTTCTGTGAAGAGAAGGAGGAGTTTGCTTTCCTTCTGGGTGGGCATCAGGGGCCACAGGAATGGGGCAGCATGTGTAGGACTTTTCATCTGTTCCCTGATTCATTCCGATAGGTGGCTCACACTTTGAGAGACAGTGAATTTAAGTGCAGCATCACACATAAAATATTTCTGCCTGTCAATTATGCACAACAGTGTGCTTGGCAGTTAACAGCTAAGCAACGTTGTGTGAAGATACTCAGTGTGATTACTGCCCAGTCTTGAGCTAATTCTCTGATCTGGGGAGTGGGAAGCACAAACAAGCAGCCCTCCATTTGTTAATTCATCTCTGACATTGTTTGGTTTATTGTTTGTTGGTGGAGAAGGGTTTGGAGATCCAGAATGGTCTAATAATTCATGCAAGATGTCTTGAGAGAGAGAGAGCTTTAGGTGCTCACTCCAGGAATTATACTCAGCAGATGCTTAAGCACACAGGTATGGAGAGTGCTTGTTTGTCAACAGTTTTGCTGGTAGAAATTGGCTGAGCAACTTTTCCAGTTGGTTTGGTTCTGGTTTTGAAAGTGTTATCCAAGACTTTATCTTGCAGGAGCTTAGGCTCACTGCATTGTCCATGAAGTCACTGAAGATTTTGAGGAGCTAAATACAGTTTCTTTAAATGGATTTAGAAGTATTTGTGGCTATTCTGCTCAGTTGTTTCCACAGAGCATCACTTTTTCTTAGTGATCCTCATGAGAGACTGAGAGAGCTGGGGCTCTTTGTCTTGGAGAAGAGGAACCTGAGGGGTGAAAGAGGTTCTTCTCCCCCTCTTCTCTGCCCTGTATTGTGTCCAGTCTGGGTCCCTCAGTTCAAGAATCTCAGGGAACTGGATGAGCTTTTGAGGTGCTTCCAGCCCCTAACATTCA
>NW_027142420.1:2623002-2704925 GCF_026170545.1 Melanerpes formicivorus | reverse complement strand
AAGAAAGAAAAGAAAGAAAGAAAGAAAGAAAAAGAAAAGGAAGGAAGAAAGAAAGAAAGAAAGGAAGGAGAGAAAGAGAGAGAGAAAGGAAAAGAAAGAGCCTCTGCACAGTCTAGGAGGGCACTCACAGATTATTCAGATATCATCTTGCTGTGGCCTTAGGATGGCCTGTTCCTTCCAGCCCTAAAAATAAACAGCTATTAATCACCTAATGGCAGCATGAGTTGACCCAGCACTTAGGGCTGCCTGGACCTCAATCTGACTGTACTCAAAAGCCTTTCTCGTGTTTTCTGTCACCCGGGATAAGAGGCAGTTTGCAGCCAAGCATTCCTTGGGAGCACTGCTGTGAGTTTAACAAAATGTTTGAAATAACCTCAGTCACTCCTCTCAGCACCGATCCACAGCTTCAGATGTGTAGAATCAAACAATAGCAGCCTCGCACCAGCAGTCTCTGGAGAGGGAACTAATGGCAAGAGGCTTTCTCAGGCAAACTGAGTAGTGGGCAAGCACCTCAGCAAGCACCCTTCCCTGCCT
This sequence comes from Melanerpes formicivorus, assembly GCF_026170545.1. Lineage (NCBI taxonomy): Eukaryota > Metazoa > Chordata > Aves > Piciformes > Picidae > Melanerpes > Melanerpes formicivorus. The sequence continues at coordinate 2,704,391 of NW_027142420.1, read as the reverse complement.
GGGTTTGATCAGAAAGAATTCCTTCTAGTGGTGGAATATATGGAAGAACTCTTAGGCAACCAACCTCCCTCCTCCTCACTGTTTCAAAGCATAGCAACATCCTTGCAGTGTCTTAACTGGTAAATACAACACAACAACTTAAAGAGAAGTATAGAATCTTAGAGGTTGGAAGGGACCTCCAGAGATCATCCAGTCCAACTGCCCTGCCCAGAGCAGGATCACCCCCGGGTAGTCTGCACAGGAATGCATCCAGATGGGTCTTGAAAGTCTCCAGAGAGGGAGACTCCACAACCTCTCTGGGCAGCCTGCTCCAGGACTCTGTAAACCCTCATTGTCAATAAGTTTCTCCTCATGCTGAGGTGAAACCTTCTATGTTCAAGCTTGTATCCCATGCTCCTTGTCTTATTACTGCACACCACTGAAAAGAGATTATTCATTTTCAGTCCATCAGCCTAGTCCTGCAGTGCAGGTGTAAGGGACACCTTACAATCTCTCTTTAGAGCACACAACCTTATAGTCTGATATGCACAGAATGCAGAATTAACCAGGTTGGAAAAGACCTCAGAGATCATCCAGTCCAACCTATCACCCGACCACCATCTCATCAACTAAACCCATGGCACCAAGTGCCTCATCCAGGCTCTTTTTAAACCCTTCCAGTTTGGTGACACCCACCACCTCCCTGGGCAGCACATCCCAATGGCAAATCACTGATTCTGAAGATGCTAAGACTGAGGGGGAGAAAAAAATTACCTTGAGTACACAGAGCCTCTATGAGAGATGAGTGCCTGGGATGCAAATAATAAACAAATTAATGTTTAAATAGAAGTTTAATAGAAGAGGGTCCAGGGGAGGGCTACCAGGATGATTAGGGGACTGGGGCACTGCCTGGTGAGGAGAGGCTGAGGGACCTGGGGCTTTTTAGTCTGGAAAAAAGAAGACTGAGAGGGGATTTGGTAAATGTTCCTAAATATCTGAGGGCTGGGGGGTCAGGAGGGAGGGGACAGGCTCTGCTCACTTGCTGCCTGGGATAGGAAGGAGCAATGGATGTAAGCTGCAGCACAGGAGGCTTCACCTCAACACAGGGAGGAACTTCTTTACAGAAAGGCTCACAGAGCACTGGAACAGGCTTGCCCAGAGAGGTTGTGGAGTTCTCCCTCTCTGGGAGACTTTCAAGGCCCATCTGGATGTGTTCCTGTGTGACCTGAGCTAGATTGTATGGTCCTGCTCTGGCAGGGGGGGTTGGACTCAGTGATCTCTTTGGGTCCCTTCCAAACCATGACATCCTGTGCTCCTGTGAGATTAGGACATGAACCACCAAAACTTGAGAAATTCAGAGGTCACTCAAGGCTCTCTTGTCCTCCTGAGAAGCTGCCTTGAGCCAGTGTGTGTTTTCTCTTACTCCCCTCACTGCATCAGGCTCCACTTAAAAAGCCTCGATCCTTGTAAATCAGTGTAACCTCAGTGTTATTTAATCACAGCTTTTACAAGTTAATTTCCATGAGAATTATTTTAAAACAAAACAAAACAAAACAAAAAAAAAAAAAACCCCAAACCCCCAACTTGTCATTGAGGATTATAAAAATCCTTTCTTTGCCTGGAGAGCAGTGCTCAGATCTGAATGAATCAGGGGAAGTGAATAATGTGTTTCGACAGTTTGTTTATTAAAAATGTATTAGGCAGCTAAAAGTTATATTGTATTTATAATATTTTAATGACAGTGACTTGCACAGCTTTTGCTGCCTTCCATTAATATGCAGCTTTAAAATCATGCTGGGGAGGAAGGGGGGGGAGGGGGGGGGTGTTGGAAAAAAAAAAAGAAGGAAATTCTCAACTCTTTTCAATGGTCTCTTCCATCCACATGAATATCACTTGATTTGTTTGTATTTCTCCCAGTGCCAAAAGGAATTAAATCATATTATGAGCCTGATGAAATGCTGGTATTTGATTGATGCCTTAACAGTCTCCTTGCAAAGATAAAAAGACAGCTGGTGTATATATATAAAATCAAACCAAAAAAAAAGGAGGAGAAGAAGAAAAGCTCATTAAGATTTAGTCAGAGCCAAGAGAGGTGTGACTGCAGGCTCAGAGCCCTGATATTAGTTTCTATCCACCTTTTTTTTTCCTTTTTACCTGACAACTCCAACTTCCACATCAGCTGCAAGCATCATCGATACCAAGGTCCTGCAGCTGGGTTTGGGGCAATCCCAAGCATCTATATAGGATCAGGAACAGTGTGGCCAGCAGGAGCAGGGAGGTCATTCTGCCCCTGTACACTGCACTGGTTAGGCCACACCTCGAGTCCTGTGTCCAGTTCTGGGCCCCTCAGTTTAGGAAGGAGGTTGACTTGCTGGAACGAGTCCAGAGAAGAGCAACAAAGTTGGTGAGGGGTTTGGAACACAGCCCTGTGAGGAGAGGCTGAGGGAGCTGGGGTTGCTTAGCCTGGAGAGGAGGAGACTCAGGGGTGACCTTATCACTCTCTACAACTACCTGAAGGGGGGTTGTAAACAGGCAGAGGTTGGTCTCTTCTCCCAGGCAGCCAGCAGCAGAACAAGAGGACACAGCCTCAGGCTGCGCCAGGGGAGGTTCAGGTTGGATGTTAGGAAGAAGTTCTATGCAGAGAGAGTGATTGCCCATTGGAATGGGCTGCCTGGGGAGGTGGTGGAGTCACCATCATTGGAGGTGTTCAGGAGGAGACTTGCTGGGGTGCTTGGTGCCATGGGTTAGTTGTTTAGGTGGGTTGGATTGGTTGATGGGTTGGACTCGATGATCTTGAAGGTCTCTTCCAACCTGGTTTGGTTTATTCTAAATAAAGGTTTATTCTAGGCTGGGCAGGGACTGGCTTGAGAGCAGCCCTGAAGAAAAGGACTTGGGGGTGCTGGTGGAGGAGAAGCTCAACAGGAGCCAGCAGTGAGCACTTGCAGCCCACAAAGCCAACCAGTGCCTGGGCTGCAGCAAGAGAAGCAGAGCCAGGGAGATGATTCTCCCCCTCTGCTTCACTCTGGTGAGACCATACCTGGAGCTCTGTGTCCAGTTCTGGAGCTTCTGTTCCAGGAAAGATCTGGAGGTGCTGGAAGGTGTCCAGAGAAGGGCCACGAGGATGAGCAGAGGGCTGGAGCTGCTCTGCTATGAGGACAGAGTGAGGGAATTGAGGTTGTTCAGTCTGCAGAAGAGAAGGCTCTAAGAGGAGACCTAATTGTGGCCTTCCAGTATCTGAAGTGGGCTACGAGAAGGCTGGGGAGGGACTTTTTCAGGTGTCAGGGAGTGATAGGACTGGGGGGGATGGAAAAAAAATAGAAATTGGTAGATTCAGATTGGATGTTAGGAAGAAGTTTTTCCCCATGAGGGTGGTGAGACACTGGCACAGGTTGCCCAGGGAGGTGGTGGAAGCCTCATGCCTGGAGGTTTTGAAGGCCAGGCTGGATGTGGCTCTGGGCAGCCTGCTGTAGTGTGAGGTGTCCCTGCCCATGGCAGGGGTTTGGAGCTAGATGATCCTTGAGGTCCCTTCCAACCCTAACAATTCAATGATTCTATGAATTTCTGGCATTCATGGAAATGCCTTTCTCAGCCCCAAAGAAATTCCCACTTCTGAGGCAAACCCTCCCTGGAAATGAGTCATGTAGACTATTAAAGAGGCTTCAATTTTTTTCCCCTTGTCTTCAGTAAAAATGAGACTTCCCCCAACTCCTGTGGTAACATCAAAGCTTAAAGCAGATTAGTTTTTACTTGCTTAATTTTACCTTAAGTAGCATAAACTGGATGCCTGGATCCTTGAGACATAATACTCTGCATGTGAGGCTTGATGCAGTGTCATGGGCAAGTTTCCTATTATCCTACAAAGTATGTGATCAGAACTTGTTCAACTTTTTCTTGAGAACCATTTGCAAGCACATATATTTTGTGCAGTTGCTCCTGCAGGAGGACATTATGAAGTAGCTTAAGGAAGCTGGGCCCCAAAATATTGTAGCTTTCTGAGTGACAGGTTAAGGATCACAAGTCTGAGAATTCTGGGATTCTATGACCTTTAAATCACATTCAGAGTTTTGACTCTGTCTTCATGCACAAACTGCTGAGGCCACACCTTGAGTCCTGTGTCCAGCTCTGGGCTCCTCAATTCAAGAAAGATGTTGAGATGCTGGAATGTGTCCAGAGAAGGGCAACAAAGCTGGGGAGGGGTCTGGAGCACAGCCCTGTGAGGAGAGGCTGAGGGAGCTGGGGTTGCTCAACCTGGAGAAGAGGAGGCTCAGGGGAGACCTTCTTGCTCTCTACAATGACCTGGAGAGAGGTTGTAGCCAGGTGGGTGTTGGTGTCTTCTCCCAGGCAGCCAGCACCAGAACAAGAGGACACAGTCTCAAGCTGTGCCAGGGGAGGTTTAGGCTGGATGTGAGGAAGAAATTCTTCCCAGCAAGAGAGATTGGCCTTTGGAATGTGCTGCCCAGGGAGGTGGTGGAGTCATCATCCCTGAAAGTGTATTAAAACAGACTGGATGAGGCACTTGGTGCCATGGTTTAGTTGTTAGATGGTGTTGGGTGATAGGTTGGACTTGATGATCTCAAAGGTCTTTTTCCAAGCTGGTTAATTGTATTCTATTTTATTCTATTCTTGTAAAAAGCTTTAAGTGATTTTTCAGACTGTCTGTAAAGGAGCAGTAGCAGCAATACCTTGTTACAAACTGTTCTGAACTAAGCTCGTGCTATCTGTTTAAATGGAAAATTCCTTCCTAATCAAAGTCAGTTTCTGAGCAGTGGCTATTATGTGTTTGCCAAGAATCATAACTCTTGTGTCATCAGCAATATTAAACTGGTCTAGACCTAAGGAAGTTGGCTGACTGATGCCAATTGACCTTTCTGGAAAGTGTGGTCTGCAGTTTTTGCCTGCTAGCCTAGCTCTGCCAGTATCCAAGTTCCCTGCACTGACACAAATGAGATTGCTGCAAGTACACTAAAATAAAGTTATGAGTCCTGAAACAGTAACCTGTGGATTAATTATTATTTCTTCAGGATTTATTAATCCTACAAGCAAAACTAATTTACTCACAACTGTGATTCTCTAGAACCATGTGAAATTGGCTTGGAGTGTAATCATTTATTTGTGACTTTTCATCATTCCCTTTTCCCAGGAAACAAGCAGTGGTGGGCAAGTGGCAAGGCTCTGATTTGCTTGGGGTTTAAAGAGAAAAACAAGGGAAAACATTTTCCAGGACTAGGGTGAATGGAAGGAAAATAAAAGTGGGCAGATTCAGATTGGATGTCAGGAAGAAGTTCTTCCCCGTGAGGGTGGTGAGAGACTGGCACAGGTTGCCCAGGGAGGTGGTGGAAGCCTCATCCCTGGAAGTGTTTAAGGCCAGGCTGGATGTGGCTGTGAGCAACCTCATCTGAGTACTGTGTCCAGTTCTGGGCTCCTCAGCTTAAGAAGGACATTGAGACACTTGAACATGTCCAGAGAAGGGCAACAAGGCTGGAGAGGGGCCTGGAGCACAGCCCTGTGAGGAGAGGCTGAGAGAGCTGGGGGTGTTAAGCCTGGAGAAGAGGAGGCTCAGGGGAGACCTTCTTGCTCTCTACAACTACCTGAAGGGAGGTTGTAGCCAGGTGGGGGTTGGTCTCTTCTCCCAGGCAACCAGCACCAGAACAAGAGGACACAGTCTCAAGCTGTGCCAGGGGAGGTTTAGGCTGGATGTGAGGAGAAAGTGAGGAGATTGGCCATTGGAATGTGCTGCCCAGGGAGGTGGTGGAGTCCTTGTCCCTGGAGGTGTTAAAAAAAGGCTTGGATGTGGCACTTGGAGCCATGGTTTAGTTGTCAGGAGGTGCTAGGTACTAGGTAATAGGTTGGATTTGATGATCTCTGAGGTCTCTTCCAGCATGGTTGATTCTGTGGTTCTATGATCTAGTGTGAGATGTCCCTGCCCAAGGCAGGGGGGTTGGAACTGGATGATCCTTGAGGCCCCTTCCTACCCCAACAATTCTATGATTCTGTGAAACAAAGGCAGCTTTTAGCTGGCAGTGTTGGTGATCTGACATTAAAAAAAACCCAAGGGAGGAACAGAATGCAGGCCTTCAAAGCCACAGTCAGATGTGACCTTTGTGTTTAAAACACCAGTCAGGTAGACTTGTGAATGTTTTGATACAAGATGAAGACTTCTCTGGATCTGTTTGCTTAAATATTTGCTGAAGCCCTCGTGTGCTCGAAACAACCAGCCCTCCGCCAGCGTTTGGTGATGAGAACCTCTTGGAATTAGAAATATTTACATTATGCTGAGATGCATACAGTAGGCTAAGGGTAAATAAAGGGAACCCTTATTTGAAAACAACTGCAAGATGTTTTACATTTCTGCTCAGTGTCGTGCAGCCTGTCGAGAAACGCAGTGCTCAGCAAACCACATGCAAGGCTTTCTGATGGGGGGGGAAAAAACCCACTCACAACAGCCACATGTCTGGGCAAATCCTTAGAAGCTAGCCTGGACCCCACACAGACATTCCAGAAGACTGTTACTAGAAAGTAGTTTCTCTTGAAGTGAAGTAGAATGTGAGTGAGCCTACTAAGCCACTTGGATAAGTAAATAAAAGGCTTTCTTTTCTTCACCTCTGGCACAACACTGGTTCAGCTGGAGGGCAGCCTAAACCCAGATTCACAGTTTTGTTTTGTTTTGTCTTACCTTTTTGGGTTTCTTCCCCTCCCTTGATGGGAGTTTTGTGTGGTTGAAGGAAAGGAATCGTTTCTCTTTGGGTTATCTGAGTTTTACCTTCCTGGCCTCTCAGTGAAACTCTTTGCCCAGAACAAAACCCAGCGTCCCAGAACTATCGAGGTACAAATCTATCCTCCTTTAACTCTGGGTTGCTTTCAAGCCCAGTTAGCATTAAACCAGTACAAAAGATCTGCTGAACACTCTAAAATGAGTGGAAAGCTGATTTTGAGTAAAATCATACAGGCTTGAGCTTTAGCTGAAGCACCATGGAGCCTGTAACTATATTTAGCCACACTCAAACTATCTTTCACTATCTCCAGCATCTCTCTCAAATGCTTCAGTTGATTCTTTGAAAGACACTGCCTGCTGCTCTTAGTACTGAGGCTAAATTTGTCTTCTGTGTCAAGCCCAAATTAGGCCTAAACCAATCCAAGGGCTTTTGTAATCCTGCTCTCTGCTTGCCATGCCATGGGGTCATTTAGGCTGTCTGCCTCCTTTTTGGCACTTGGGGTTCTCAGACCCCACACTAAAGTGCAGCTAGATAGTCACAGCTTCTAATGTCAAAACCAGGCAGTGACTAAGCCAGGATGTATGTAAATGATAACCACACATCTCTGGGTTGATTGTGAAGTAAACTGACACAACCTGTGTGGACAATTTTCACTTGCTGTGTTTATTACATTCTAGTTTCTGTATTTCCTGTTTATTCCATTATTGGTTTTTTTACTGCATGGAATTAACCCAATGTTGGGTTAATGCTTGGATTTCTTCTCAGCCTTAAAAAGAGAGTCCATAGAAAACTAAAATTCCAAAAGCAGTAGCTTCACTGAAATAGGTTAAATCTGCAGTTTGGGCCAGATTCTACCACAGTTTTTTCAGGGTAAGAACTAAAGACAGGAGGAGAAAGTTGTTAAGGCCATGCTGGATGTGGCTGTGAGCAACCTGATCCAGAGTGAGGTGTCCCTGCCCATGGCAGGGAGGTTGGAACTAGCTGATGCTTGAGGTCCCTTCCAACCCTGACAATTCTATGATGCTGTGAAGTACAGGTTAAGCATTTTGGAGGGATTTATACCCTTTTTTTTTGTTTTAATGAGAACAAAATCCATAGGAATCCACAGTGTGTTACATTTGAAGCTTGGTTTTCAGTTTAAGCTTCAACCTTGGTCCTCTGTGTTTTGACGTGAAATGAAACAACCCAACTTGTATTGTGTCTGTCTAGTTTCAGAACCATTTGGTATACCCAAAGTCGGTTTCTCCTCCTCCTCAGAGCTACTAAACAAGTCCCCTTTCCCCAGCAATAACAAATAAGCATTCTGTCACTTCAGTTTATTCTCCTGTGCAAACCAGGGTTACTCACCAACTTGTGAAATGTTAACAGTCGATGCAGAAATAAATGTGTAGCTTTGCTTTGTGATTCACAGCGTTGAGTTTTGCTCCTGGTGGTGTCATATCTGCACTTTAGAAGGAGCCAAATTAAAAAAGGAGAGTTCTTAGGTTACACTTCCCTACCTCATCCCCTTACACAAAAAGGTTAAGTGTCTTTTCAAATGAAGGCAGCAGTAATTAACCGGTGGCATTGTTTGTGATTTGCCAACTCTGGGTGTTAATGAGAGAGAAATTAGCACTTAGCAGCAGGAGTTCCTGATAGTCGGTGGCAAATGCTTAATGTGCCAACAAGTTCATTTTGGTCTTAAGTACTGAGCTTAAGTATCTATGAGAAAAAAAAAAAGAAGGATGGTATTTTTGTGTGTGTGTGTGTGATCATACATATGGGCTGCGGGAGAACAGAGCTCTAACAGAAGGAATGACACAATACAGGGGGGGGAAAGTGCCACCTAGGCAGCAGAGGGCAAATAGTTCTGCTGCAACAGCAGTTAAAAAGCAGGCCGGATGGGTGTTTGCCTGCTGAAGGTGTACCCACTCCTGCAGTTAACAATCTGTAGGTGCCTGCTGTATAAACTTTATCATCAAATTTGGCATTTCTGAGCGTAATTTCACAGCATAAAAATGTTCCTGGGAGTTTGTGCTCGAGCTGTGATTTGCTAGAATCACAGTGGTGACAGGTTGGACTCGATGATCTTTGAGGTCTCTTCCAACCTTGGTGATACTGTGATACTGTGATAGAAGGACAACAAATCATAGATTCATAGAGTCAGCCAGTCAGAGATCATCAAGTCCAACCTAGTACCTAATACCTAACACCTCCTGGCAACTAAACCATGGCTCCAAGTGTCACATCCAAGCCTTTCTTGAACACCTCCAGGGATGGTGACTCCACCACCTCCCTGGGCAGCACATCCCAAGGGCCAATCTCTCTTTATGGGAAGAACTTTCTCCTCACCTCCAGCCTAAACTTCCCCTGGTGCAGCTTGAGACTGTGTCCTCTTGTTCTGGTGCTGGGTGCCTGGAGAAGAGACCAACCCCCACCTGGCTACAACCTCCCTTCAGGTAGTGGTAGACAGCAAGAAGGTCTCCCCTGAGCCTTCTCTTCTCCAGGCTAAGCAACCCCAGCTCCCTCAGCCTCTCCTCACAGGGCTGTGCTCCAGGTCCTTCCCCAGCCTCACTGCCCTTCTCTGGGCACATTCAACTGTCTCTATCCTTCTTAAATTGAGGGCCCCAGAACTGGACACATTATCATTTCTGAGGCATCTCCCAATGTTAATTTTAGTTAAAATTACCATTTGCAACAACAACAGAAAAAACCTTCCTGGCTTAAGCACAGCACCCTGTGCATTTTGCGGTGGGTAGGAGATTCAGACTGCCACAGAGAGCAAAATGAGCCCTTCAAGACTTGGGATGAGCAGCTGCTCATTAGCACCAAGATGTTACCTGGCACACAGGCTCATAGTGAGTGAGCACTTCTGTACCTTTCATAGCTTCTGCCTTGCATAAGGAAAAGAAAATAGTCCATTAGAAATGGAAGGTCTGCTCCTCATCTTCTGGGGATTTTTGCCTTCCAAATAACTTTGGTAGGTAAGTAAGTAGTGCCCACCCAATTATCCTATTTCTGTGTTTGATGTGGGAACAGATGCATAGTCTGTGGAATAACAAAAGCTGACCCATCCTGCATCACCAAATTGCTGCACCTCAACAGGGGCACTGAGCATCAGCCCTTGGCTTCACTTGCCATCCATTTGCTCCTGCTTCCTGCTAGGCTGGCTGGCCTCCATGGTACAGTCAGATCACAGAATGTTTGGGGTTGGTGGTGATCTCCAGAGATTGAGTCTGACCCCCCTGCCACAGAAGGATCACCTAAGGCAGGCTGCACAGAAACACATCTCCAGACAAGGAGACTCCACTACCTCTCCGGACAGCCTGTTCCAGTGTTCTGTCACCCTCACCCAACAGAAGTGGCTCCTCATTTAGAGGTGGAACCTCCTGTGTTCCAGCTTGTCCCTGTTGTTCCTTGTCCTATCACTGGGCACCACCACAAAGAGCCTGGTACCTTCATCTTGACACCCACCCCTCAGATACTGACAGACATTGATCAGGTCCCCTCTCAGCCTTCTCTTCTCCAGACTAAACAGCCCCAGGGCTCTCAGTCTTTCTTCATATGAGAGATCAAGTCCCTTCCATCATCCTTGTAGCTCTCCATTGGACTCTCTCCAGCAGATCCCTGTGTCTCTTGAACTGGGGAGCCCAAACCTGGACACAGTATTCCAGGTGTGGTCTCGCAAGGGCACAGTGGAGGGGGAAAAGAACCTTCCTGGGCCTCCTGGACACATTTTCCTTAATACACCCCAGGTCATGCACATCTTGGCCCCACATGAACTTAAGCAAAGGAAAATAGAGAGGCCCTTAAGAGACAGCAGAGGCTGAAGTTGTTGGTCAGCCAGAGAAAACATTAGGAAGTGGGTGTAGGCCACATCATCCTTCCACATGAGCCACTTTTTGGGTTGTACTTTATCCAGCAGTAAACAGGCTTGAATACAGCAGCTTGTGGAGCTGGATTTGTCAGAATGTTAACTTTTCCACTTCCAAAGGTCATCTTTCAGCTGGAGAAAATAAAAAAAGGCACTTTTTGCCAGGGTTGCATCAGCTACCTGAGGAGTCATTTACCTTATCCCTACACTGAGGCTGCTTCTAGGTTTGGGGAGCAGTAGCCCTAAACCAAAATGATGCAACACTACACAGCAGTTTTGGGCAGAAGACTGCCACATCTAATTGAAACTGCAGAGGGAAGCCACAGGAGTTTCTTCTTCCTTTGATGCCTGTTCCACCACATGAAATAGAGTTTTCCTCTGGTTTTGGGAAGAAACCACCCTAAGGAAGGCAGGCTGGCACTACCCATGGTTCCAAGTGCTTGTACTGTCATAGAATTGTTAGGGTTGGAAGGGACCTCAAGGACCATCTAGTTCAAACTCCCCTGACATGGGCAGGAACACCTCACACTAGCTCAGGTTGCTCACAGCCACATCCAGCCTGGCTGCAAAAACCTCCAGGGATGAGGCTTCCACCACCTCCCTGGGCAAGCTGTGCCAGCCTCTCACCACCCTCGTGGGGAAGAACGTCATAGAATCATAGAATCAACCTCAAATATATATTTGAATACCTCAAAGACCATCCAGTCCAACCTATCACCTAATACCTCACACCTCCTGACAACTAAACCATAGCTCCAAGTGCCACATCCAAGCCTTTCTTGAACACTTCCAAGGATGGTGACTTCACCACCTCCCTGGGCAGCACATTCCAAGGGCAAATCTCTCTTTCTGGGAAGAACTTTCTCCTCACCTCAGCCTAAACCTCCCCTGGCACAGCTTGAGACTGTGTCCTCTTGTTCTGGTGCTGGATGCCTGGGAGAAGAGATCATCCCCCACCTGTCTACAATCTCGTTCTTAACTGTCTGCTAAGTGAACCTTTAGGTGCCACCTCCCCATCAGATTTACAGAATGCAGAATTAACCAGGTTGGGAAAGACCTTTTGAGATCATCCAGTCCAGCCTATCCCCCAACAGCATCTAATCAACTAAACCATGGCACTGAGTGCCTCATGCAGGCTCTTTTGAAACACTTCCTTGGATGGTGACTCCACCACCTCCCTGGGCAGCATATTCCCATGGCCAATCTCTCTTGCTGGGAAGAATTTCTTCCTAATTTCCATGGTAATTAAGCATTAACAAATCTTGGCTGCCATGTTGGTTGAGCCCTGAGCGCTTGCTCTGCATCTAAACCCTTCCCTGACACTGTATTGAACTTTCCCTCTTGTGCAGACGCTATCTAACAGCTCATCCTGCACTGTTGTGTTTGGCAAGCCCCGCCGCAGCATATCATAAATCAAGGCAAAGAAAAAAGCTTTTTGGCCCTAATGTTGTGCAGACTGCTGTAATGTTAGACTACAGAAAGCAGTTCTGTTTTTAGACATCCTTTTACTAACCCAACATTCATAATTTATGATTTCACTGTAAAAATTCCTGCAAGGCTACACCGAAAGTAGTGCTGCCCTTTAATTAAGTGCTCTCAGTAGGACAAACGTGGAACTGATGTGCAAAACATCTCGCAGCCCACGGTGATTGATAGTGATTACTTCTTTATGAACCCAGCCTGAAGGTCTGAACTTCCTGATGGGGAAAATAGTCCGTGGGGCTACTTCCTGAGATTGCCTAGTGGGGATCAGGCAGAGGTAGCAATAGCTGAGGAATTCCTGAGGCACGTTTCGGAGACCTTTGCGGCAGAAAGTTTCTGTTTGGTACTGAATTGTGCTTTATGTTAATAACTACCTGGATAATAGCCCAGTGTGGAGAGTGTAGTTGAAGCATTTCTCATTGTCTTGGTGGTGGTTATAGCTTGCAAGAACTGGGGCTTGGGTAAGCCCTTGCATTTTCAATGCCTGCACATCCATCCAAAACAAAACCACCCCAGAGTGAATTCTCTGTGTATCAGCTACTAAATGCTAGTCAATATTTAGAGCATAAGTTGTTGTTGCTGTTGTTATTATTATTATTATTATTAATAATAATAATAATAATAATTTATTGATAGGTGCAGGGTATTCAAAGGCAAAAACAAAATGGATGGGAATTGTTTGGCGCTCTAAATAGCAGTTTTTATTGATGGAATCAGGTGTTAGTCACCTATCTCAGGTCAATGTTGATTCACATTTGAAAAGTGTATGTGTATATATATATAAAATATGTGTGTGTGCATAAATATATGTATAAATCTAGAAATATAGAAATATATGCATATAGAAATAAATCCATGTAATATGTCTATATCAATATATGTATAAATCCATGTAATATGTGTCTGTGTAAATGTATATACTATATATACACATTTCATCTATATCTATATACTCTATATACATAAATATATGTATATAGAAATAAATCCATGTTACATGTGTCTCTATAAATATATGCATATAGAAATAAATCCATGTAACCTTATTGCTCTCTACAACTTCCTGAAGGGTGGTTGTAGACAGGCAGAGGTTGGTCTCTTGCCCAGGCAGCCAGCACCAGAACAAGAGGACACAGTCTCAGGCTGTGCCAGGGGAAGTTTAGGCTGGATGTTAGGAAGAAGTTCTGTACAGAGAGAGTGATTGCCTATTGGAATGGGCTGCCCAAGGAGGTGGTGGAGTCACCGTCATTAGAGGTGTTCAGGAGGAGGCTTGATGGGGTGCTTGGTGCCATAGGTTAGATGATTAGGTGGTGTTGGATTGGTTGATGGGTTGGATGCGATGATCTTGAAGGTCTCTTCCAACCTCGTCTATTCTATTCTATTCTATTCTATTCTATTCTATTCTATTCTATTCTATTCTATTCTATTCTATTCTATTCTATTCTTTCTATATATAAATGTAAGTGCATATATAAAATATATATCTAAAATATTATCTCCAAAGAGATTGGAGACTATATATAAATATATATAAAAATGTACATAAATGCATGTGTATATATAAAATATATATAAAAATATTGTCTCCAAAGAGATTGGAGACTACAGATAAATAAATGTATATAAAGCTATAGATAAAAAATACCTATATAAATATATGTGTATGTAAAATATATATTAAGAAATATTGTCTTCAATGAAATTGGAGACTATGTATGTAAAATATGTGTAAGTGTATGTATATATATAAAATATATATAAAAATATTGTCTCCAAAGAGATTTGAGACTATGTGTATATATATATATATATAAATAATGTATAAAGATAGAGAGATATAAAACATATATAAATGTATGTGTATATGTAAAATATACATTAAAAAATATTGTCTCCAGTGATTGGTGACTATATATATGTGTACATAAAGGTATGTATATAAAATAGATATAAATATAGAATAGAATAGGGGAGTGGTGGAGTCTCCATCCCTGGAGGTGTTCAGGAGGAGATTGGATGTGGCACTTGGTGCCATGGTCTAGTCATGAGGTCTCTGGTGACAGGTTGGACTCGATGATCCTCAAGGTCTCTTCCAACCTATGACCAATAACCCTGGAACCTATAACCCTGGAACCTATAACCCTGGAACCTATAACCCTGGAATGTGTTGTCCAGGGAGGTGGTTGAGGCCCTGTCCCTGGGGGTGTTTAAGAGCAGGCTGGATGAGGCTCTGGCCAGCCTGATCTAGTGTGGGGTGTCCCTGCCTGTGGCAGGGGGGTTGGAACTAGATGATCCTTGTGGTCCCTTCCAACCCTGAATGAAACTATGAAACTATGAAACCTTAGTGGTACTGTGATAGAATAGAATAGAATAGAATAGAATAGAATAGAATAGAATAGAATAGAATAGAATAGAATAGAATAGAATAGACCAGGTTGGAAAGTCTATGTATATATGAAATATATATCTATATATATAAATATTGTCTCCAAAGAGATTGAAGAACTAAGCAGATGTACTTTGCATTGAAGGGAGCAGATTGAACTTGTGTTGGAGTTAGCAGATTTACGTGCCTGGGAATCACAGGGGTGGGAAATTACAGTTCACCCAAAGACACTCAGAAGAAGTACAAATAAATAGCTTTGCTTTTCCCTTGCTTAGGTTTGGCCCCGGTTTGGTCATCTACTGGTATGGCTTCATTGAGGAGCTGGACTGCCATCGTGAGCGAGGTATCCTGCTCAAAGACTGCTTCCCAGCTGACATCGTGACTCTGCGCCACAGCATGGCTCACTGCTGAGCTGGGGAGGAAGAGGTAAATCCGGAAGCAATTTTACTTTCCTGCAGTGTAAACTGATGGCAGCATCTGCCCTGAACTTCAGCTGAACTCCTGCCGCCCCCCTCATGCTACTGCCTCTTTACACAAACATCGCCAGAGTTTCTGTTTTGCTTCAGACCTCTGTGTTGTGTGATCAGCCAAAACAAGACAGACGCAACCCGCTCATTATCAGCGTCTCTGTCTCTGTCAAACGGCTACTTTCTAGATACTTATAATCTTTCTTCCTTCCGGATGGCTTCTGCTAGCTTTGTAAACAAAGACACACAAAAAATGCAGAGGCTGAAAGGTGTAACTCTCAGTTCTTAGCCCTGTTACAGAGTCACCTTTAAAAGAAAAGTAAGTGGCTTTTTATGGTACCACTCACAAGTTTATTCAGTGCTAGTGGCCTGCCTGAAGCACCTACGCTGGTGTGGGAAATTGGTCAAGACTTTGTTATTCTGGGATTTAAAACAGCATAATGCATCAAGCCCAGGTGATAAGGCAGGGTCATGGAACTAACCCCAAACTTGAGGCTGTTAAGATTAAGTAGCCAGATTTGGGGAAAATAATTGAAGTAACGTGTTCCATCACTGCCTGAATTGCTAAAATCAGGGGTGGAAGCCCAAGTTAACAGTTCAAAAGTGATCTCAGGGGAGTTTTAGGAGGGGTGAGAGTGAAGAGCAAGGATTTATTTTATATATGTATGTATATATATGTGTGTGTGTGTGTGTGTGTGTGTGTATGAGCCTGGGAAGTTTGGTGTTAGTTTCTATGGGGCTTTTTAATCAATAGATTGATGACTCAAAACCAAATGGTGCTTTGTGTTTTCTTCTCCATCCCCCAGGCCATCTACACCTAGGAATTTTCCCTCTTAAACTGACTTTTAAGGAAGGAATCTACCTTGACCTCTCTAGGTGCTGTAAGATGCCATTGTCTGGTGTGCTGAAGTCTGAAAGAGCAACGTGCAAGAGCTCTGTGAGTTACTTCTGAAGAAGATTAGCATCCCGGTGCTCAAGACAGGCACTGGAACCGTGATAAAACAATGCTTCATACTGGCTCCATTCCCCAAGAGAAATAAAGCACACAAATGGACATAAGTTTTCTGTGTACTTATCTATTTATTTGAGAGCTTTGTTTTCCCCTTGCTGGAACCACCAAGATCAGAGGTACCCTGAGGTGGGTGTTAGCCCTTCTTGGAGTTCTGAGTTGGGTCTCATTCTGTTTCCACCCTCATCTCCACTCAGAGGAGGAGCAGTGAGGCTCAGGTTTGTGCTCTGTTAGAGATTTCTTAGTGCTAGCAGCTTGTGGGGCTGGAGACTTTTTCCTACTCTTTTCTTTGCTAAACTAGCCTTCAGGAAAGGACAAAGTACTTTTAAAAGTCGTTTATGTGTGCTCATTGTGGTCAGGTTGGAGCAGGGAAGTCATTGTGCTCCTGTACTCAGCACTGGTTAGGCCACACCTTGTGTCCAGTGTCCAGTTCTGGGCCCCTCAGTTTAAGAAGGACATTGAGACACTTGAACGTGTCCAGAGAAGGGCAACAAAGCTGGGGAGAGACCTTGAGCAGAGCCCTGTGAGGAGAGGCTGAGGGAGCTGGGGTTGCTGAGCCTGCAGAAGAGGAGGCTCAGGGGAGACCTTATTGCTCTCTACAACTACCTGAAGGGAGGTTGTAGCCAGGAGGGGGTTGGTCTCTTCTCCCAGGCAACCACCAACAGAACAAGAGGACACAGTCTCAAGATGCACCAGGGGAAGTTTAGGCTGGAGGTGAGGAGAAAGTTCTTCACAGAGTGAGTTGTTAGCCATTGGAATGTGCTGCCCAGGGAGGTGGTGGAGTCATCATCCCTGGAGGTGTTCAAGAGGGGATTGAACATGACACTTGGTGCCATGGTTTAGTCATGAGGTCTGTGGGGACAGGTTGGACTTGATGATCTTTGAGGTCTCTTCCAACCTTGGTGATTCTGTGAAGGAGATTCTCTGGTAGCACAAAAGGGCTGACAGCAGTCTCCTGAAAGCACAAGTTGATGACCTCTTCCCTAAGGAAAGAGTCTTTAGAACATTGCAGTACACATTGATATGTTTTTTTTCAGTTGAGGTGATGCTTTTATGTGCCTGGATGATTTCAAAAATCACATCAAGACTTTCTTACAGCCTTGCTTTCAGTTAAAATAGTTAAAAAATTAAGACAGTTAAGATTCCATCTTATTTAGTTGTTGGGTTGGGTTTTTCCCCCCCCCAGCTATTGTACAGAATTTTAATTTGACTTTTTAGTTCTCAACAGTTTCAAGTTTCATAACTTGAACAGTTTCAAGTTTTATCAATTTCAGGCAGAAGTTTATCATTTGGGATTTTCAGGGGGGTAAAAAAAAAAATGTCTTTTGTTTTCCTAGTATTCAGTCCCTTGCCTGCAGATATGAGCTACCACAGCTCCACTACTACAGTGAGTTACTGTGGCATGGAAATGATATTGAGTGTGTTACAGTGGAAAGATTTAGTGAGGAACCCAGAATATTCAAGCACCTGTAGCTCATTTCTGTTCAGCTACTTAAGGTACTGTGCTTAACTTATTTTACCTGACCAGCTTGAAAGATCTGCCCATAAAGATACCCGAAGCAATGTGTGAAGTGAACCTGCCTGGTGCTAAACAGAGGCTGCATGTAGGGTGTCACTGCCCCATGGACTTCTAGCTGTGGTTTGGGTTGGTGGAAGGACTAGGGGGAATGGAATGAAGCTGGAGGTGGGGAGATGTAGGCTAGATGTGAGGAGGAAGTTCTTCACCATGAGAGTGGTGAAACCCTGGAATGGGTTGTCCAGGGAGGTGGTTGGGTCCCCGTCCCTGGAGGTGTTTAAGCCCAGGCTGGATGAGGCTCTGTCCAGCCTGATCTAGTGTGGGGTGTCCCTGCCCATGGCAGGGGGGTTGGAACTAGATGATCCTTGTGGTCCCTTCCAACCCTGAATGATACTATGATAAAATCAAGAGGAGAATATAAAAGGAAGAAAATAAGAAGAAGAAATAGCTGCACATTATCATAACAGAACATCCAGAAGCAATGGTAGTCTGAGGGAAATGGGTTTTAAGGGCAAACTGAATTTGTTTGAGCTGGTACATATGCTTTCTGTTGCATGAAATCATTTAAATCAGCTTTTACATGATGCACTAATGCTGCTTTTTTTTTTTCCCCTCCTCTTTTTTCTTCTTTTTCTTTTTTTTTTTTTGTTTGAATAAATTAAATTTATCTGCCCAGATGTTGAAAATCCCACTCCAGCTTCCACCAAAGCTTTGCTGTATTTGTTCTTACATTAAACAAATTTATCTGGGGACACGCAGATAAATCAGGTTAGGCTTCTATTTGTTTATTTATTCCTCTTACCTAATGCTGGGACATAACAAGTTGGAGAGCAGTGCAGCTGTCTTTAATCACAGCCTTGACCTTATCTGGAAGGATCTTTGTGTTAGACTGAGGATGAAATAAGGCACAGAAAGTGTACATATTGTACTAATTTCGTTACATGCTAGCAAACAAGCTCTGCCACCACACACACACAAATCATAGAAGCAGAGAACCAACAAAGTTGGACAAGACCTCAGAGATCATTAAATCCAACCTATTGCCTAATACCTAACACCTCCTGACAACTAAACCATGGCTTCAAGTGCCACGTCCAAGCCTTTTCTGAACACCTCCAGGGATGGGGACTCCACCACCTCCCTGGGCAGCACATTCCAATGGCCAATTACTCTTTCCATGAAGAACTTCTTCCTCACCTCCAGCCTAAACTTCCCCTGGCACAGCTTGAGACTGTGTCCTCTTGTTCTGGTTGCCTCGGAGAAGAGACCAACCCCCACCTGGCTGCAACTTCCCTTCAGGTAGTTGTAGAGAGTGATAAGGTCTCCCCTGAGCCTCCTCTTCTCCAGGCTAAACACCCCCAGCCTCCCATCTCCCTCAGCCTCTCCCCTGTGCTCCAGACCTATCCCCAGCCTCATTGCCCTTCTCAGAAATACTCAATTACACAGAACCATTCAGGTTGGAAAAGACCCTCAGGGTCACTAAGTCCAACCCAGAACCCTACTCTACTAAGTTCACCCCTAAACCATATTCCCAGGCACCACATCCAAACCACCCTTAAACACATCCACGGTTGGGGACTCCACCACCTCCCTGGGCAGCACTTTCCAATCCCTGACCACTCTTACTAGGAGTTTTTTTTTTCCCTAATGTAGCCCATCTTAAAACCCCAGAGCACCTGGGCTCTGTTGGAGTCTCCTCCCACTCCAGGTGTGACCACTTTGCCTTCCCCACCCACTGCCCTATTTAATCCCCCCCAGGAAAGGCAGTAGCCTTAAGCTGAGCCCTTCTGGGCTGAGGATCCTCCTCTCATCACTGGTGAGTGCCCCTGGGTGCACACTGGGTGTTGGTGACAACAAAGGCCGGGGGGCCTGGTGGCCCCCCGGCTGTTAGGGATATTGTTGATGCTTTCTCCAATAGTAAATCCTATGTTTAAACACTGGGAATGGTTTTGCAGGTCTTAAACTTAAGAATATGTTGAATGATTTTCCTTATAGTTTCCAGGTTGTGAGAGCTCCCTAAGAACTCTCTTTCCCCCTGCATTTACTGTTTAAATTCTAACCTAGCAATATCTGAACAAAAAGAAAAAAATTACTGTACTTAAATGTCAACCTCTTGAGTTTAACTGAAGGGAAAAATTTTGGTAACCTTCCTACTTCTCCTAAGCCACATTTTGGAATAGAATAAATTTAACCAGGTTGGAAAGTACCTTAGAGATCATTGAGTCCAACCTATCCCCCAACAGCATCTAATCAACTAAACCATGGCACCAAGGGCCTCATCCAGGCTCCTCTTAAACACTTCCAGGGATGGTGACTCCGCCACTTCCCTGGGCAGCACATCCCAATGGCCAATCTCTCTGTCTGTGAAGAACTTCCTAACATCCAGCCTAAACTTCCCCTGGTGCAGCTTGAGACTGTGTCCTCTTGTTCTGGTGCTGCTTGCTAGAGAGAAGAGACCAACCCCCACCTGGCTACAACCTCCCTTCAGGGAGTTGTAGACAGCAAGAAGGTCTCCCCTGAGCCTCCTCTTCTGCAGGCTGAGCAACCCCAGCTCCCTCAGCCTCTCCTCACAGGGCTGTGCTCCAAACCTCTCCCCATCTTTGTTGCCCTTCTCTGGACACCTTCTAGCAACTCAACATCTTTCTTGAATTGAGGAGCACAGAACTGGACTCAGGACTCAAGGTGTGTCCTGCCCAGGGGCAGACTGACTTCCCTGCTCCTGCTTTGTCACTATTTTAAATGCTGAAAGCAGACCACTAGAAAAAAATACAATAACTGCTTACTTTCTTCTTCTATCTTGTCTACTGCAAAAAAATAAACCCCAACAAACCACCCAAAGCCTCATGTGTCCTTTTCCTCAGTCTATCAGATGTAAACATCCACTTCAATATTAAGGAGGAGTGGGGCTGTTTGTTGGGTTTGTTGTCTTTAACAGCCCTGGAGTCATTAGAAGCTCCACATGAAAGCCAAATCCAGTTTTATGGAGTCCTCTGTAGAGTGTGCTAATGAATTATGCCAAGGCAGAAAACAGAAGTGTGCATAAAACTGAATGATGTTCTCACTGGCATATATAGACTTTGCAAGCATCTGCTCTTACAAGTACTGTAATAAGGCCTGTTCTCAGCCTCAGAGAATTGATGTCACTGTGTTGAACAGGGAATTAAACCTCCTTTGTACAGGGGGAGCAGCACAGTGCTGGGTCACATTCCTGTATTCTGGGGACACAATATTAGTATGACTTCAACCATCTATCCCTAAAGCTGGCTCAGAGCACAACAAAACTTTTGATCTGAAGCTGAAGGAAAAGGTCCAAATGCCTTCCTGTGCTTCCCTCGTTACTATTTTATCACCTTAATTGTACTGGTGAGGTTCAACAAGACCAAGTGCAAGGTCCTGCAGCTGGGTCAGGGCAATCCCAAGCACTGATAAAGACTGGGCAGGGACTGGCTTGAGAGCAGCCCTGAAGAAAAGGACCTGGGGGTGCTGGTGGATGAGAAGCTCAACAGGAGCCAGCAGTGAGCCCTTGCAGCCCAGACAGCCAACCAGAGTCTGGGCTGCATCAAGAGAAGCACAGCCAGCAGGTCGAGGGAGGTGATTCTTCTACTCTGCTTGAGATCCCACTTGGAGCACTGCATCCAGTTCTGGAGCCTCTACTACAGGAAGGATCTGGAGGTGCTGGAAGGTGTCCAGAGAAGGGCCATGAGGATGAGCAGAAGGCTGGAGCTGCTCTGCTGTGAGGACAGACTGAGGGAGTTGGGGCTGTTCACTCTGGGGAAGAAAAGGCTCTGAGGAGATTTTATTGTGGCCTTCCAGTATCTGAAGGGGGCTCCAAGAAAGCTGGGGAGGGACTTTTTCAGGTGTCAGGGACTGGGGAGAATGGAACAAAACTAGAAATGGGCAGATTCAGATTGGATGTGAGGAAGAAGTTCCTCCCCATGAGGGTGGTGAGAGACTGGAAGAGGTTGCCCAGGGAGGTGGTGGAAGCTCATTCAAAAAGTTTTTCCTGGTACTGGCTTTTGGATTTTTCCACTGTCCAAACCACTGTAGAAGGCAATCTTCATGAGTCTTTCCCTTTGCTTTTAAATCCTCCTCAGGCTGGGTGAGGCCTTGAACAGCTGAGTCTACTTAAGAGGTGCCACTGCCCACGTTGGGAAGTTGGAGTAGGTGATCTCTAAGGTCTCTTCCAGCCAGAGCCATTCTATGATTCTGTGAAGAGTAAAATTGTACAAAGGACTACCTTAAGAGTGCCTCTGTGCTACTACCAAACAGGGCAATACTGGGAATTCAGCTGTTAGAATTTTCTGCAAGTTGAAGGCTAGCATGAGCAGCACTTCTGCAAGAGGCTCTATTGAAGTCAAGGGCATAGCTTTACCCCCCTGT
Source organism: Melanerpes formicivorus (assembly GCF_026170545.1). Taxonomy (NCBI): domain Eukaryota; kingdom Metazoa; phylum Chordata; class Aves; order Piciformes; family Picidae; genus Melanerpes; species Melanerpes formicivorus. The sequence continues at coordinate 2,682,606 of NW_027142420.1, read as the reverse complement.
GCCTGCATCAGCTTGGCTCAGAAGGGCAAAGGTGGCTAACTCTCTGTTTTCAAATCACAGGTTTCCTGGCAAAAGCTTGTGCATCCTACAGCTTGTTCTCATTTACCCAACTTGATTACAGCTCTTCAAAGGTCAACAATAAGTGTACAGAACTGAACTCAATTCTTCCTTTTGCTTCAGCCAAAGTAGTTTCACTACCACACCTGCAATGCTGCATCCAGTTTTGGGCTCCCCAAATCAAGAGAGACAGGGATGAGCTGCTGGAGAGAGTCCAAGGGAGAGCTATGAGGATGATGGAAGGGACTTGATCTCTCATGTGAAGACAGACTGAGAGCCCTGGGGCTGCTTAGACTGGAGAAGACTGAGAGGGGATCTGATGAAGGCCTATAAATATCTGAGGGGTGGGGGTGAGGTGAAGGTGCCAGGTTCTTTGTGGTGGTGCCCAGTGATAGGACAAGGAACAGCAGGTACAAGCTGGAACACAGGAGGTTCCACCTCAACAGAAGGAGACAATTCTGTATGGTGAGGGTGACAGAACACTGGAACAGGCTGTCCAGAGAGGTGGTAGAGTCTCCTTCTCTGGAGACTCTCAAAACTCACGTGGCTGTATTCCTGTGTAGCCTGCCCTGGGTGATCCTGCTTGGCAGGACCATTGGACTTGATGATCTTTGGAAGTCCCTTCCAACCCCTAACCTGTTGTGCTTTCTGTGGTCTCCTGCAGTTAGGTAGTGTGACCTTTTTAGGCTATGCCTTTAAGAAAGGGGCAGTTACTGAGCTAGAACAACAGTTGTCAGAAACATGCATTGGTTATTTTGGGGCTCAGGTTATATAAACACACTAAGTCACATGCTGCTCAAGGATTAATTCAATATTATGGAATAAAATAGGAGGCTGCCTACAAAAAACAGCGAAATAATTCCCTCCTATGGTTATCCTGAGTCACAAAGGGCACTTGGTGTGGACTTGCAGGTTATTCAGGAGTAACTGTTTTATTCCATTGACAAAAGAAGAGCCCTCAAGGGCTTGCTCTTTACAGTGGTGTGATAGGAACCTCAAGTGTGCCTGGTGGAAAATGCCCTGGCTAACAATGGGCTCTTGGCAGCAGCCTCACCATTTATAGAGGAACTGTGTCTATCTAGTGGGATCTGTATAAAATAGAACCTCACTCAGGTTAGGGAAAGGTCACAAGTTACACAAAGTTTGGATAGTCTAAATGCCTTACTCAAAACTAACTCTCCTGTGTATAGTAAATATTATTTGAGCCTGCATTATTGAGAGCACGACAGGATTCCCAAGATTAAATAAGGAAGATGTAATTATGAGCTAAATAATAAACAGAGCAGTTTTAGTTCCCCTTGTGTTTTTCACTTTCCTGCTATTGTTTCATCTGTGGCTGTTATACAAAGAGCGGCTTAGGTCAGCTACTATAAATTATGGGCTCGGTACAATGGTAATCTACCCAAATTATTTCAAAGCTGGATCAAAAGAGCCTCAAAAGGCTTTGCAAAAAAAAAAAAAAAGGAAAACCCAAACAAACCAAAACTTTTCCACATTCTACAGAGACTTTATTTTCATGCCCTGTCTTTATCAGGAGCTCTTGATTTAGTGTCACCTCTGGCAGCAGTCAGCGACTTGCTTTGGTTCTGTGGTACTGGGACGTGAGACTCACAGCCTAACATTAAGTAAGCAATAGCAATACAAAAACAAAACCAAAACAAAACACCAAAAGATGACTGTTTTAAATATATTGCCTGCTGTTTGGGTATTGTTTTTTTTCAGGGCTTGGTTTTTAAGCTGATCTAAATTTTTAGTGTGTCAGGTAATGATAGGACAAGGGCAATGGAGCAGAACTATGGCAGCACAGACTGGGTCAAAGGAGTACAATTGGTTCCCTTCCCATACTTTTGTTTACATCCCTGCATGTGCATTGGCAGCAAAATAGATACAATATGCACAGAATAGATTTTCTTTTCCATTAATAAATAGAAGAGATAATTCCTTTTTGCTATTAAAAAATGTAGCCAAAAAAAATATAGCTTTTAATCATTACCAGAGGTAATTGGTTTTGCTATTAGGGCCATGAGGATGAGCAGAGGGCTGGAGCTGCTCTGCTATGAAGACAGATTGAGGGAGTTGGGGCTGTTCAGTCTGGAGAAGAGAAGGCTCCCAGGAGACCTTACTGTGACCTTCCAGTATCTGAAGGGGGCTACAAGAAAGCTGGGGAGGGACTTCTGAGGGTGTCAGGGAGGGATAGGACTGGGGGGGAATGGAGCAAAACTAGAAATGGGGAGATCCAGATTGGCTGTGAGGAAGAAGTTGTTGCCCATGAGGGTGGTGAGAGCCTGGCACAGGTTGCCCAGGGAGGTGGTGGCAGCCTCCTGCCTGGAGGTTTTTGCAGCCAGGCTGGATGTGGCTGTGAGCAACCTGCTGTGGTGTGAGGTGTCCCTGCCCATGGCTGGGGGTTGGAACTGGCTGATCTTTGAGGTCCCTTCCAACCCTGACAATTCTGTGATTCTAAATTAAAATCTTTCTTTGGTTGATGTTTTTTTTCCTTTAAGAAAACCAAGTGGTATTTTATCTGCCTTTCCCCCAGCCCAACCTTTAGAAACATACAAATCATATTCACAATGCTAACAAAAATCCTTCTTAGTAGCTTTTAGTGTGTCCCTGTGTTAACTTGTTGGCCTGCCTTTGCCCCTGGACAGGATTTCAACTCCTCTGAACAATTCCATGGCATCTGCACAGATCCATGCATGTAGCACTGAGATGTCACAGAATTGTTAGGCTTGGAAGGGACCTCAAGGATCATCCAGTTCCAACCCTTCTGCCATGGGCAGGGACACCTCACACTACAGCAGGTTGCTCAGAGCCACATCCAGCCTGGCCGCACAAACCTCCAGGGATGAAGCTTCTACAAAATGAAACATCAATGCAAGTGTGTGCAGCCAAAACAGCAACATTGAAACCATGTCAGTGCACATCTGCAGAGACCATGTTACTCTGTCAGTGTGATTTTAGGAAGATCACTTTGAAATGTTAAAATGAAATGAAACTAAATCCATTAGGTAGTAACAGCCAAGGTCCAGGGATTAATTGAGGGCCTAAGGTGAAGGCAGTGACCATAAACCCCAGCAGGTTATTAATTCTCAAAGAGCTATCCTTGGCTGAGGTTATTCTCATTATTAGAGAGTTTTGGAGGGGTTTTGCCCTATATTGTGTTAAATATATTTTGCTGTTGCCTCTACCAGTGATACCACAGATACAGGCAAAAATGTAGGCTGGATAGTGAATGGCTTGAGAGCAGCCCTGAAGAAAAGGACCTGGGGGTGCTGCTGGATGAGAAGCTCAACACAAGCCACCAGTGAGCACTTGCAGCCCAGAAAGCAAATCACACCCTGGGCTGCATCAAGAGAAGTGTGGCCAGCAGGGCCAGGGAGGTGATTCTCCCCCTCTTCTCCACTCTGGTGAGACCACACCTGGGGCTTTGTGTCCAGTTCTGGAGCCTCTGTTACAGGAAGGCTCTGGAGGTGCTGGAAGGTGTCGAGAGAAGGGCCATGAGGATGAGCAGAGGGCTGGAACTGCTCTGCTAGGAGGATAGACTGAGAGAGCTGGGGTTGTTCAGTCTAGAGAAGAGAAGGCTCTGAGGAGACCTAATTGTGGCCTTCCAGTATCTGAAGGGGCCTCCAAGAAAGCTGGGGAGGGACTTTTGAGGGTGTCAGGGAGTGATAGGACTGGGGGGAAAGGAAACAAAATAGATATGGGTAGATTGGATGTTAGGAAGAAGTTGTTCCCCATAAGGGTGGTGAGAGACTTGCACAGGATGCCCAGGGAGGTGGTGGAAGCCTCATGCCTGGAAGTTTCTGCAGCCAGGCTGGATGTGGCTGTGAGCAACCTGCTGTAGTGTGAGGTGTCCCTGGCCATGGCAGGGGGATTGGAACTGGCTGATCCTTGAGCTCCCTTCCAGCCCTGACAATTCTCTGATTCTATGATATTTTTTTTCCTTCTCTTTTTTTTCTTCTTCTTTTTTTCCCCCCTTTGCTTTTCCATAATGAGCATTCACACCACACTCTATTTTGTATTCTGTCTCAGCATGATAGCTTCATAATGAGTGGAAAAACATAAAAATTAGTTTAATCAGTTTGTTTCCATACAGACTTGAAGCAGCCTCATTTGAATGTGTTTGGCACCACATTGCATACAAATGATGAAATATATTCAGCAAAGGAAAAAAAAGAGGAAAAGAAAAAGTCTGGCTACAAATGATGATTAAAGAAAAGAATAAATGAAGCTAGGCACAGCTGGGGCTCAAGACACAGTTTTCTTCCTTCCTCTGAGGTAAGGCTGTCTGTCCAGATCTGCTGTCTGTCGAATCTATTCTTAGCAAACTCCAATGTTGGAGATGCTTAGAAAGGTTATGAGAGGCCTCCCTGCTGCCTCTCTTTAGTTAGGAAGATTTCTTTTCCTATGTCTTACCTAAATCCTTTTGGGTTGTTTGGGTTTTTGGTGTTTTTTGCCTCATCTCATCCAATTATAAATTAATATAGAGAACAACTCTGGAGGCTGCCTGCTTTTAGCCCTCCAGCCCTAACAATTCTGTGATTCTTTTCCTGACCTTTCCCACGTTTGAATATTGTTTGCTCGTCTGCTCTTCCAACAAATTCATTTTTCCCCTCCATCTGGTTGATGGCAGGCTGAACATGAGCCTGCAGTGTGCCCAGGCAACCAAGAGGGCCAATGGCATCCTGGCCTGCATCAGGAGCAGGGAGGTCATTCTGCCCTGTACACTGCACTGGTTAGGCCACACCTCGAGTCCTGTGTCCAGTTCTGGGCCCCTCAGTTTAGGAAGGAGGTTGACTTGCTGGAATGAGTCCAGAGAAGGGCAACAAAGCTGGGGAGGGGTTTGGAGCACAGCCCTGTGAGGAGAGGCTGAGGGAGCTGGGGCTGCTTAGCCTGGAGAAGAGGAGACTCAAGGGTGACCTTATCACACTCTACAACCACCTGAAGGGAGGTTGTAGCCAGGTGGGGGTTGGTCTCTTCTCCCAGGCACCCAGCACAAGAGGACACAGTCTCAGGCTGTGCCAGGGGAGGTTTAGGCTGGAGATTAGGAGGAATTTTTACACAGAGAGTGATTGAATGGGTTGCCCAAGGAGGTGGTGGAGTCACCATCCCTGGAGGTGTTCAGGAGGAGACTTGGTAGGGTGCTTGGTTGCATGGTTTAGTTGATTAGGTGGTGTTGGATGATAGATTGGGCACAATGATCTTGAAGATTTCAATCCCAATCCTAATTTCGCCCCGCCCCCCCCCGCCTCAATCCCACCATGAAAATGACCAGGCAGCTGCATGTCCTCTGCTATGAGGCCAGGCTGAGGAAGCCAGGGGTGTTCAGCCTGCAGGAGAGAAGGCTCCAGGCAGATCTAACAGCAGCTTGCCAGGACCTGAAGTGGCTACAAGAAGGCTGCAGAGGGATTGTTTGCAAAGGCCTGCAGGGGCAGGACAGGGGGCAATGCTTTGAAATAAGAGCAGAGCACATTTAGATTGGATATTAGGAGCAAGTTCTTTACCATGAAGGTGATGGAACCCTGGAACAGATTGCCCAGGGAGCTGGTGGAGGTTTCATCCCTGGAGTTATCCAAAGTGAAGCTCACCAGGGCTCTGGGCAACCTGATTTAGTGGAGGATGCCCCTGCGGACTGCAGAGGGGCTTGGACTAGATGACCTTCAGAGGTCCCTTCCAACCTCTCTATGATTCACAAAGTTTTGTCCATGTATATTGTGACCAGCCAGTAAGTTACAACATGTTTCAAGCCTACTACATGGAAAAATGTCATGGATAACTGTCACAAGTTACATACAAATGCTAGTGGGATATATCCTTCATAGGCTATGCTCTGAAAACTCCCAACACCAGGCTGGATAATCACAGGCTTGTAGCTTACAGCCCAGTTTCTGAAACAAACACTTAAACCAAACACATAGTAGGAGAGGCTGCTAAATGGAGCATGCAGCAGCAACTTCTTTTGCCCTGAAGGTCCTAAACTCTCAGGTCTCACAGTTGGCTAAATTATCTTAACAGCTCTTTTACCACTAGCCCAATTATTGTGCTGTGCTGATGAGCTCACACTGAACTGTCACAACGTTGGATGTTCAAGTTCTCCCATGCTTTCATTTCACCCCAACCTGTCTGTGAGCTGCTGAAGACAACTGGAGAAGGTTAAGAGCTGTTTGTGCTCCAGCAACCCACAGCCCCTGGAAACTCAGCAACATTTCCTGGTGTGACAAGTAAATGTGGCTTGGGAATGTGAGGTAACGTCATAGGTTTGTCTTTGGCTCCTATTCCCCAGGTTGTGCTTAGTTTGAACCAATCCTGTCCACTAATGCTCTGCAGCACTGGTTTTTGTTTCTTGGCCAGAGATAGGTAACTTACTCAAAGCTAATACTAACTAGAGACAAAGAAGAAAGCTGAGTGTCTGTCAGCTTCCCACTGCTCCGCTCACAATGCTTTGCTCCGCTTCACAATGGTAGAGCACAACTCCCTCTGGCTCTTTAGCCCTTGTGTGGCAAGCCCATAAGTGATGGCTTCCTGGCTTTATAAATACCAGCAACTAAACAGCAAAGTATTTTCTGATTTCATGGCCTCTTGTTTCCTTCAAAGATATCAAAAAGTGTTTTCCTGAGTTCTCTGGTGAGGCAGGAGGAGAGGAAAACAAATGGGAAGGGTCCATTAGAAGAATGAATTCCCAAGTCTGGATCCAAGCCTTGACAGTGCAGTGACAGAAGAACCAAACTAGAACTATTTTGATAGAATTCCAGAATGCTTTCAGTTGGAAGGGACCTTGTGGGTCATCTAGTTCCAGCAGCTTGCCATGGGCAGGGATGCCTCCCATCAGCCCAGCTTGCTCAAGGCCTCATCCAGCCTGGCCTCAAACACCTCCAGGGACGGGCCATCCGCAACCTACCTGGGCAACCTGTGCCAGGGTCTCACCACCCTCACTGTAAATAATTTCTTCTTAATCCCCAGTCTACATCTGCCCTCTTCCAGCTTAAAGCCATTGCCCCTCGTCCTACCACTACAAGCCTTTGTGAAATGTTAGGGCTAGCATCTGGCTCTACAGCATTGAATCAGCAGCAGACCAAGGTGTTCACCACACTGACCTAGGTTCTGAAGGCAGTTTTGGAGCGTGCTCCAATCATCTGCAGTTTTCTCCTGACTCCTCACTGTCTCTCCCCTCCTCACCACAGGGCTATCTCTCAGCTCCACAGGTCCAGATTGAGAGGCAGCTTGTGAGACTCTGTGTATTTAGCCAGATGCATTCCACTTGCCAATGTGCTCCAAACTAAGGTATTTTGAGTGTTGCTTTGTCTAGTTTGTTTCATCTTTCTGCATTGTTCTGGCTTGGGAAATTCCATTCACCCACAGGACTTTCGTCAGAAGCCCTGGATGCAGTTTATCTGCTCAAGTTTTGAAGTCAGGTCTTGTCCTGTGCTGTAAATCAACACTCCTTCAGTGGCTTCAAAAAAAGATACAAATCATTGATGTATCTGCTGATTTACAAGAGTTAAAGCTTGGGTGATGCAAGATGAAAGTTTCTTCTTGGAGAAAGAAAATGGAACAGATGATACCCCAAGGGCCACAGGGTGCTCTGTGTGGGGGTCAGCATCAGCATCGAGAGGATCATCTCCATCCAGGAGCAGAGGCTGGAGGCCTCTGAGGAGAAGATCAGGACCACAGAGACACAGGTGCTGGTGGCCTCTGCCCAGAAGAAGCTCCTTGAGGAGCGGCTGAAGCTCGTCAGTGAGTTGTGGGATGCTGTGCTCTACAAGAAGAGCCCCAAGCTGCTGAACCAGCTGCAGTACTGTGAGGTGAGTGGCATCCCACTGGTGGCCATCGTGGGGGAGCAGGAGCTGAAGGATGGAGTCATCAAGCTGCGGGTGGTGGCCACCAGGGAGAGCCTGGTTGAGGAGATCAGGATGCAAACGAGCCAGCCCTGACTGCCCCCCCCCCCCCCCCCCCCCCCCCGGACACATCTCCTGCTTTGGTGGATCCTGGCTGGCAGCTGCCTGCTGCCAGTGTCTTCTCCAGGCTAGCAGCAGCAGCTGGCTTTGGGCAGCTCTATTTATTCTTGTCTGGTGCCCTCCCTTCCCCGGCGGGAGCAGGGAGGTCACAGCAGCAGCTCCTGTGCCCTGTCCCAGCCTGCAGAGCTGTTTGCCAAGTGGTCTCCTGGCTGTGGTGCCAGACAGAGCCCCTGTGCTGGCAGCTGCCCCCTGGGGGCCTGGCTGCAGCTCCTTGTTGCCATTACCTGGAATCAGCCTCCTGCCCCAGCCCTGCTCTGGCTGGGAGTGGGTGGCTGACCTTGTCCCAGCCACATGGAAAGGCTCCCAGGAACAATAAATGTGTTTATTCTCTAAAAAATAAAGAAATTGGAGACTTGCTGGGGTGCTTGGTGCCATGGGTTAGTTGTTCAGGTGGGTTGGATTGGTTGATGGGTTGGACAACATGATCTTGAAGTTCTCTTCCAACCTGCTTTATTTTATTCTATACATTTGTTGTCTTTGTGTATTTTTTGCCTCTGCCAAAAATCCCAGGATGTGGAGACCACAAGGATGCTGGCAAGGTTTGGATGTCTCTGAGTGGCACCAAAAAAATTACTGTACAGCAGATGAGCATGGTTGTGGCAGACTTAGGCTACACCTTTAAAAGCTGCAGAGTTTGAGTAGAAAAACATAAACAATTCACAATTGGGTGTAAAAAGGAAATCAAAAGATGATTCCAAACAAATTTCATTGGCTAGAAGAGAATTAACCAGGTTGGAAGAGACCTTTTGAGATCATCCGGTCCAACCTATCACCCAACACCACCTAAACAACTAAACCAGGGCACCAAGCAGCCCATCCAACCTCTTCCTAAACACCTCCAGGGATGGTGACTCCACCATCACTGTGGGGTGGGATGGATGCAGATGGACCATAAGTCTCACATGTTTTTACTTTCAGTTTCATTCCTCCTTCTTTTCTGGCTGCTTGGCTCTTCTGCTGGGCTGGGGAGGGTTTAATTGCTGCTAGCTGACCTTGCAGATAAGAACTAACATTCCTTTGAATGGCTCTCTGCTTTTCTTCTAATTCTAGGGGGAAAGGAGGTGTTTGGGTGGGAATGGAGCAGCTTCCCTGGTCACTTTTGACCAGGAGGGGTTTTCATGCTGTTTTCTGATTGTAAATCCCTGTATAACATTGTAATCCTGTATATTTTGTACATGTCCATTGCATTCCCTTGTAGACTGTAGTTTGGCTTTGTAAATACAGCTTCCATTTGCTTTCCAACTGAGCTGGTTGTGCTTACTTAATGTAGTGGGAAATTCCAGCCCACCACAATGGTGAAGGTGTGTCTCAGAATATATCTGCTTGGAAAAGACCTCCAAGCTCTTCCAGTCCAAGCTTCAACCCAGCACTGAAGAGTCAACACCAAACCATGTCCCTAAGTGCCAGGCCCATACACTGCTTGAATACCCCTGGGGATGGTGACTCCATCACTGCCCTGGGCAGAGTATTCCAACATCTGAGAACCCTTTCAGTGAGGAAATATTTTGTAGCATCCAGCCTGAACCTCCCCTGCTGCAGCTTGGAACCATTTCCTCTGCTCCTGTCCCTTGCCACCAAGGAGCAGAGGCTGTCCCCTCCTCACTCCAACATCCCTTCAGGGAGTTGTGGAGAGCAATGAGGTCTCCCTCAGCCTCCTCTTCTCCAGCCTGAGCACCCCCAGCTCCCTCATTCCCTCCTGTAGCCCAGGCCCTTCTCCAGCCTCATTGCCCTTCTCTGGATAGGCTCCAGAACCTCAATCTCCTTCCTGTAGTGAGTGACCCAGAACTGAACACAACATTGAGGCTGTGGCCTTGCCAGTGATGAGCATGGGGGAATGGTGACCCCCCCTGCTCCTGCTGGCCATGCTCTTCCTGATCCAGGCCAGGATGGCATTGGCTGCCTTGGCCACTTGGGCACTGCTGGCTCATGGTCAGTCAACCCAGTACCCTCAGGCACCTCTCCAAGTTGAAGCTTTCCAACCACACATCCCCAGGTCTGTAGCTTCCCATGGGGTGGTTGTGACCCAGATGCAGGACCTGACACTTGGCCTTGTTGGACTTCATACAATTAGCCTTGGCCCATTGGTCTAATCTGGTCCTGCTGTGAAGCTTCCCTACCCTCTAGCAGATGGACACAGCCACCCAGCTTGGTGTCATCTGCAAACTTGAGTGAGGGTTCACACAATGTCCTCATCCAGACCTTTGATAAAGATACTAAAGAGGACAGCCCCCAGTACTGAACCCTGGGGGTCACCAGCCTGGTTTAACTCCGCTCCCCACCACTCTTTGGTCCCAGCCATCCAGCCAGGCTGGATGCTGCACAGAGTCTGCTGATCCAAGCCTCCTGCCAGGAGTTTCTGAAGGAAGTAAGTTTGGGTTGCTTTTCTTTTCCTGAAGTCAGGTATATCTTGGAGCTGACAAACTTAGCTCTGTGTGCCATTGTTCATTTAGTGAAGAGGGAGCATAAAGGGCAATTTGAGTTCTGTCAGGGGGAAGACAAAAAACCAGAGATGCAACAGATTTGTTCCAGCCCCGTTCACTGGCTGCTGTGCAGCATATTGTAACCTTGTTTGGCTCGTGCTTTAAAAGCCGAGTCTTGAGTCACTGAAGCAGCTCCAAACACAAATCTCATCAGATCACAGAGGCACTGAACGATTCTCAGGAAGTGCTAATGCTGTGTGCAAGGCACAGCCCAACCCTTCTTCCAGATTTCTGCACAGATGAAAGCTAACCGAGATGCATCTCCATGGGCTGGAGTGTGACTGACCTGACCCCCAAGGCAGGAAGGGAAATGCAGCTCTCTTGTAATGCACTTTATCAACCCCTCTCCATATTTCACTCCTATGACCACTTGGGGTTTATAAGGTGCCCAGAGAGGTTGTGGAGTCTCTGGAGACTTTCAAGACATTCTTGTGCAGACTAGCCTGGGTGATCCTACTTTGGCTGGGGGGTTGGACTGGATGATCTCTGGAGGTCCCTTCCAACCTCTAACGTGCTGTGAGACTGTGATGCTTGGCTGTTGTTATTTGTTGTGGCTGATGAATGGTAGCAAGCACAGGAAAGAAGGAGAAAAAAAAGTAATGAAAGTACTTCCAGAAGCATAAACCCAACTATTGACAAAACCCCAGAGCACCTCAGAGCTGCATTCCTAACCACCACTGGCCTGAAGAGACATCTGAAGGTCAACACACCTCCTGCAGCAGGAACAAGCTGGGGAGAACTATATGCAAAGTTCTGCATCATGAGGGTGGTGGAACACTGGAACAGGTTGCCCAGGGAGGCAGTTGAGGCCCCCTCCCTGGAGATATTCAAGGTGAGGCTCAACAGGGCTCTGGGCATCTTGATCTAGTTGAGGATGCCCCTGCTGACTGCAGAGGGGTTTGGACTGGATGACCTTTGGAGGTTCTCTTCCAACCCAGACCATTCTATGATCCTGTGAAATTCTTCTGAAGCTGGAGTCTTCACTAAGGACATGGCAGGGTCTTCACCTACTTACAATCCAAAGCCTTAAATGTCAGTGCCTGCAAATGCTTTTGCAATAAGTAGATGTAAAGAACTCTTCTGATTCTTTACACACAGAGCCCTCCCTCAACACACTGGAGCAAAAAGGCAGCTGGTTACAGCCCCTTCTAGGGATCAAAAAGACACAGGTGGAAGTCCAAACCTGGGGGCACAATGCAGAGTCTCCACACTCATCTGTTGCACTCATTGTGATGCAGAAAGAGCTCAAACTTCACAGGCCAGAATGTGGGAACAAGAAAGAGCATCACGGCACTGTGTCAGATATGTCTTCAATCAATCTTAATCTATCCTTCATGTGAAGGAGAAAACCAAATACATATTGATGCAATTGTGTAAGTGGGGGGACAGCAACTCATTCTCCTCCCATATGTGTTCCATAAAGGAAAAAAACCCAAGTTGCTATCACTTCTCTTCAAGCAGAGATTGATTGACTCACCATATGTAGATTTGCTTGTACATTACCATAGTTGAAACCCCACAGAGAAGTTTCCCTGACTTCTTGCTTGATTGTAGCCAGGATGTGAACAAGGTGATGGAGCTACAACCAAGGTGCTCCAGGCCATGGGGAGCAGCAGAACTTCAGGTTTGTGGGGTCAAAAGCTGAGGGATTCTTTTCTGTCTTTTGCCTCAGACACCTGGGAAATGAGCTGCTGGAACCAGGAGCTGTAGGAAGGGTGATCCGAGTGTAGGCATCTAAGATAATTCCTTTTAGCTCTGACAAGATCAGAAGAGACCCAAGATAAAAGCTAACAAAAGGGAAGACAAATAGCCTGACTTTTCATCTCACTAGCAAGACAGAGAAACTTTTCTTCACATGCTGAGCTACCCAAGAGATGTTTCTGTTACCAATGTGTATTTCTTACACTATGAAAATTCAGTGGAGAGACTCAGCAGAGAATTGAAAGGATTCAGTGAGACCTGGATGGGTTGGAGAGTTGGGCAGGGAGAAATGGCATGAAATCCAACAAGGACAAGGGTAGAATCTTGCATCTGGGAAAGAACCACCCCATGGATAAGTATAGGTTGGGGACTGACCTGCTGGAGAGTAGCACAGGGAAAAGGGACCTGGGAGTCCTGGTGGACAGAAAGATGCACATGAGCTGGCAATGTGCCCTTGTGGCCAAGGAGGAAAATGGCATCTTGGGGTGGATTTAGAAGGGCTATGGTCCAGAGAGGTTCTCCTGCCCCTTTAGCCTGCCCTGGTGAGGCTGCATCTAGAATATTGTGTCCAGTTCTGGGTCCCTCAGCTCAGGAAGGACCTCAGAGAGTCCAGCACAGAGCCACAAAGATGCTGCAGGCAGCATGAGGTTTAACAAGTCTGACTGCTGGGTTCTGCACTTTGGCCACACCAACCCCATGCAGTGCTACAGGCTGGGACAGAGTGGCTGGAGAGCAGACAGGCAGAAAAGGACCTGGGGGTAGTGGTTGACAGCAGGCTGAACATGAGCCTGCAGTGTGCCCAGGTGGCCAGGAAGGCCAATGGCATCCTGGCCTGGATCAGGAATAGTGTGGCCAGCAGGAGCAGGGAAGTCATTCTGCCTGGACTCAGCACTGGTTAGGACACACCTGGAGTCCTGTGTCCAGTTCTGGGACCCTCAATTTGAGAAAGATGTTGAGTTGCTCAAACATGTCCAGAGAAGGGCAACAAAGCTGGGGAGGGATTTTGGAGCACAGCCCTGTGAGGTGAGGCTGAGGGAGCTGGGGTTGCTTAGCCTGGAGAAGAGGAGGCTCAGGGGAGACCTTATTGCTGTCTACAGCTACCTGAAGGGAGGTTGTAGACAGGAAGAGGTTGGTCTCTTCTCCCAGGCAACCAGCACCAGAACAAGAGGACACAGTCTCAAGCTGTGCCAGGGGAGGTTTAGGCTGGAGGTGAGGAGAAAGTTCTTCCCAGAAAGAGAGATTGGCCACTGGAATGTGCTTTCTGGGATGGTGGTGGAGTCACCATCATTGGAGGTGTTGAAGAAAGGCTTGGATGTGGCCCTTGGAGCCATGGTTTAGTTGTCAGGAGGTGTTAGGTATTAGGTACTAGGGTAGACTTGATGATCTTTGAGGTCTTTTCCAACCTGGTTGATTCTGAGATTCTGTGATGTATAGAGCAGCCCATTTCCTTCAGTATTGGAAGGATCTTGAGTCTTGGCTCTTACTCTTCTGTGCATTTGTCTGCAGTCTTTCAACCTTCCTGGCTGCCAAACACCCAAGACGCAGTCAGCTGCAAATCCTATATGGTGCTGAACGCCTCCAAATCCCTGCCTCCCTGCCATGCCTCATTACACTGCCGAGGCTCTGCTGGTTTAACAGACAGCCATGAAGATCACAGTGGATCCCCATGTGGCATTTCCTGAGCACACCAGAAGGCTGAACAGAAGAACTCTCCCAGACACAAAACAATTCTCGTAGGAGCTAACAGGATTAGCAGGGTAGACGACAAGCACCGCGCAAGCAAAACACAAACACAACAAGCCCCACAAACCCGGAGCTTCAAAACACTTCCCCTCACTCCTCTGTGGTTTGCAAGGCGAAGTCTAGCACAACAAACCAAAAAATCAGACCTGCTTTTAATCTGTGAACAGCTCCCTTGATGAAATCTGTCGTGCTTCTGGCTTCCTTTGTTCCTTGTTGTGGTAGTTTTAGGCTGTGCCTTTAAAATCTTTCACAGATCTTGAGCAGAAAGAAAGTAGCAAAAATGTAAATAAATCACTATTGGGTGTGAAAAGGAGAATAAAGAGAACTAAACAATTCCATTGGAGAGATAAGAAACTTAAGATGGTTGTACCAAAACAATTCCCTCTCCTCTCCTCTCCTCTCCTCTCCTCTCCTCTCCTCTCCTCTCCTCTCCTCTCCTCTCCTCTCCTCTCCTCTCCTCTCCTCTCCTCTCCTCTCCTCTCCTCTCCTCTCCTCTCCTCTCCTCTCCTCTCCTCTCCTCTCCTCTCCTCAAGTCTCCTCTCCTCTCCTCTCCTCTCCTCTCCTCTCCTCTCCTCTCCTCTCCTCTCCTCTCCTCTCCTCAAGTCTCCTCTCCTCTCCTCTCCTCTCCTCAAGTCTCCTCTCCTCAAGTCTCCTCTCCTCAAGTCTCCTCTCCTCAAGTCTCCTCTCCTCAAGTCTCCTCTCCTCTCCTCAAGTCTCCTCTCCTCTCCTCAAGTCTCCTCTCCTCAAGTCTCCTCTCCTCTCCTCAAGTCTCCTCTCCTCTCCTCTCCTCTCCTCTCCTCAAGTCTCCTCTCCTCTCCTCTCCTCAAGTCTCCTCTCCTCAAGTCTCCTCTCCTCTCCTCAAGTCTCCTCTCCTCTTCTCCTCTCTGGACAGATACTAACTTGCTTCTGCTTGACCTTGGCTGCTTCGTTTTGCTTAAGTCTCACAGCAACTTTCTCTGCTCTTTTCTCCCTTCTTTAGTACAGGGGACTGGAGGGAGGGCAGAAAAAGGAGAAGCTGGTAGCTTCCCCTGGTCCTTGACTGGGTTCTTGTGCTGTTTGTTAATTGTACATCCCTGTAACTACTGTAAATCCTGGATATTTTGTACCTATTCATTGCATTCCACTGTAGATTGTAGTTTTGCCTGTAAATACAGCTTCCATTTGCTTCCAACTGGGCTGGGCTGGCAAAAGTTAATGCTGGGGGGGGAAATTTCAACCCACCACCCCTGTGGAAAGAGACACAAATCAAAACCAAAAAGAGTTATTTTTCATAAAAGGATTTCCAAATATTTGCTCTTTATTAATGTGTCTTTAGGATATGGTTCAGCACTGCAGGCAAATCTCTCTCAGCCCTTAATTCCTCCACTTGTCAGAGCAACAGAAGCAATACCTTATCTCATCAGAAATTTTGGACATCAGACACAACAGTGGAGCTTCTCCCTCACTTCTCTCTCACTTCTCCCAGGCAAGCAGCACCAGAACAAGAGGACACAGTCTCAAGCTGCACCAGGGGAAGTTTAGGCTGGAGGTGAGGAGAAAGTTCTTCCCAGAATGAGATTGGCCACTGGAATGTGCTGCCCAGGGAGGTGGTGGAGTCACCATCACTGGAGGTGTTCAAAAAGGGATTGGATGTGGCACTTGGAGCCATGGTTTAGTTGTCAGGAGGTGTTAGGTATTAGGTAATAGGTTGGGCTTGATGATCTCTGAGGTCTTTTCCAACCTGGTTGATTCTGTTCCTTGATTCTATTCTATTCTATTCTATTCTATTCTATTCTATTCTATTCTATTCTATTCTATTCTATTCTATCCTATCCTATCCTATCCTATCCTATCCTATCCTATCCTATCCTATCCTATCCTATCCTATCCTATTCTATTCTATGTAGAGGTTTGGCTGTTGTAGTGTGTTTGAAAGGCCACTCATGGCTGGTCATACACCAACCATGGAATGGCTCTGATAGAAACTGCTTTTGGCTGATATGGAGGTCATAGAATGGCTTAGGTTGGAAGGGACCTCAGAGCTCAGCTGCTCCAACCTCCCCACCATTGGCAGGGACACCTCTCAGCTACACTCAGCTGCTCAAGGCTTCATCCAGCCTGGCCTTCAACACCTCCAGGGAGGAAGCATCCACACCCTCCCAGGGCAATCTATTCCAGAGTCTACAAGTGGCATAATGAAGCAGTCAGCCTGTGCTGATGGCATGAGTTTAAGTTGCTTTTGTCACTGTTTGTGGTTTTCCAGATGGTAAGAAATGAATCATTTAGTTTAAATATATATATTTTTAATGCTCTCTCTGCAAGTTTCATCTTTGATGCAAGATTTGACAAGTCCTCTGAAGTGATCACAGAATATTAGAGCTTGGAAGGGACCCCCAGAGATTATCCAGTCCAAACCCCACTGCCAGAGCAGCATCACCTCATGCAGGCCACACAGGAACACATCCAGGTTGGCTTTGAAAGCCTCCAGAGAAGGAGACTCCACACCTTCTTTGGGCAGCCCCTGCCAGTGCTCCCTCACCCTCACCATAAAGAAGCTTCTCCTCACATTGAGGTGGAACTTCCTATTCCTTGTCCTATTACTGAGTGCCACTGAAAAGGTCCTGTCCTCTTCCTCTTGACACCCACCCCTCACATATTTAGAGACAGTAACAAAATCCCCTCCCAGCCTCCTCTTCTCCAAGCTGAACAGTCCCAGTTCTCTCAATCTTCCTTCATAGGAGAAATGTTCAAGTCCCTTCATCATCCTCTTAGCTCTATCACTATTCCATGCTTCTAAAAATGCAAAGAAGTAGTAGAAAACTACTGCAATAAAGGGGGGGGTGGGGTGTGTAAGTAAATAAATGAATAGAAAATTGACATAACAGAAGTAATTCATAGTTTAATTTCATACAGCAGTGGCAAGCCAAATGTAGCCTGTCTTTAGATGATCCAGTTCAATGAATGTGGCTGTTTCACACCTCTTTAGAAAGATTTACCTACCAGCTGTCATTCTTCTCCTAAACAGGATGCACAAAGATTCAGTTCTGCCAGAATAGAATAGAATAGAATAGAATAGAATAGAATAGAATAGAATAGAATAGAATAGAATAGAATAGAATAGAAATAACCAGGTTGGAAGAGACCTTTGAGATCATCAAATCCAACCTATCATCCAACACCATCTAATCAACTAAACCATGGCACCAAGTGCCCCATCCAGTCTAAACACCTCCAGTGATGGAGACTCCACCACCTCCCTGGGCAGCACATCCCAATGGCCAATCTCTCTTGCTGGGAAGAATTTCTTCCTAACATCCATCCTGAACCTCCCCTGGCACAGTTTGAGACTGTGTCCCCTGAACCTGATACACACATTTTAGAGCCCTCAATGCTCTTTTCTTTTGAGGTATCTTGAGCAGCACAACACCAAAACAAGAGTTACCAGAACGTTTCACACTGCTTCTTGCTTTTTGTGGGGGCTTTTTTAACTCTCAATGCTGGTATTTTGGAACATGACTGGGGAAAGTGCAGAGGAGACAACTCAAGTTGTTACTGCCTTTGTGGGTGTTATGTGATCATCTGAAGGCTCTACAAGAGCCTTTAAGGAGAGTGGTGGTGAATGGTGCCACATCCAGTTGGAAGCCAGTCACTCGTGGTGTCCTCCCAGGGATCAGAATGGAGTAGAGAGGGAGAATCCTCTCCCTGGCCCTGCTGGCTGTGCTTCTCTTGATGCAGCCCAAGCTCTGGTTGGCTTTCTGGGCTTCAAATGCTCACTGCTGGCTCATGTTGAGCATCTCCTCCACCAGCACCCCCAGGTTCTTTTCTTCAGGGCTGCGCTCAAACCAGTCCCTGCCCAGCCTGTATCAGTGCCTGAGGTTGCCCTGACCCAGCTGCAGGACCTTGCATTTGGTCTTGCTGTACCTCATGAGGTTGTCACAGGCTCACCTCTCCAGCCTGTTGAGGTCCCTCTGCATGGATGCCTTCCCTCCAGCATGTCTGCTGCGCCACACAGCTTGGTGTCATCAGCAAAGCTGCTGAGGGTGCACTCAATGCCATGTCCATGTCACCAACAAGGATGTTAAACAAGACATTTGTAGCTTCAGAAGCACACACCTCTCTGGAGGTCTGAATGCCTGCTCTGTTAGGTTTCCTTGCTACTATGCAATGCACCTACAGCAGGTCCTTGCTTCAGTGATGCTGCCCTCCCTGCTGCTGTACACATGTGGAAGATATCTTTGGTTACCCGGGCGGTGTTTTCAAAGAAGAAGAAAAGCATTAGCCTGCCTTAACCAAAAAAAAAAACCCACCCAAACCCAAAAAGGTACCAAAAAAATGAAGAAAGGGAAAACTAATGTGCACCACATGAGGATTCAGATGAACTTTGTGTGTTTCTCTTCTGTTCCTTTGGAGAGAAAAAAAAATGTGTAAGCCATGCTTGTAAATCATTTGCAAACCTCCCCAGCTTTAATTTATGAGGGTGGGCTGGCTGCACCAGAGCAACTAGTCTAACCTTCAACTGGAATCCTTAATAAAACCCCCACACCATACCAGATAGGTTTAATTTCAGCTTTTTATTGTGCTATTATCCCAATGGATCCCAAGAACATCTAACTGAAGTTACCTTAAAAGTCCTGGGTTTAAATGAGATGTGGAACCAAATAAACGCCGCTGATCGCAGCAACCTTGACCTTGCTGCGGGAAGTCAGATCTAGATCTAGGCTCTGCAGCTGGATTCCATACCCAGCTGACATGGGGCCCAGATTCAAAGAGTGTTGTGGCTGCACAGACACAGGTTTTACAGGAAACATTCAATTCAGCATTTTTGATAGGTGTTCCATCCTTTAATTACTCCTAAAATTCTTCACATTGGTAGCTACATTCAGACTCTTCCTTTCTGACCCAGCCAAACCCTTAGCAGACACCTCACGTCACAGAATAAGCATCACAGCCCTGATTTGGCCCCAAAACTCCCTGAACAACTGTTTCCCATCTGGAGTAATTGCACCAGCAGTAGTGGGGTCACCTCCTTGTTGATATTGGGGGGGGTGGGAGGTGTGTGCTGGGGCAGTTGGAATGGCAGCCCTCGACTTCAGCACACAACATGAGAAGCCTTTGGGCTGTCCTCTCAGCTGGGATAAATAAGCAGAGCTCCACTGGTTTCTGGGTGAATGAGGTTATAATTTGAATCAGAAGTGGGGTGTTTGTTTATCCCATAACAAAGCATCACAGAACTGAGTGTCATAAGCCTTAAAGCACTGCACTCAAGGACACCAAAACCCACGAGTCTGAGCTTAGGTTTCAGTGACTCCATTGAAGTTATGCCTATTTATTTCAGGCTAGCAGTGCTGATGTGCACCAGCTGAGAATCTGGCTCTGTAACTCCTAGATGACAGCACAAACCAGCCACAGGAGGAGGGAGAAGATACAGGGTGGGAATTTGCTCGAGTAGAGAGCTGTACCACAGATAAATGGGTGTCAGCCATCTCCCAGACAGGCCTGATCCTTCCAGCAGCAAAACTGGCCAATGAATATACACATGGAAAAGAATGCAAAGGAGATAGTTCCCTAAGGAATCTCAAATGTGTATCCTATGCTTTTGGCATTGCAGCACAAAGGATTTTGATCTTGAGCAACTCTTCACCAGTGACTCATTTTACATGCTTGCACACACAGTACCTCACACAGTAAAACTTCAGTGCAGTAGCTTGTGTGCAGCTCCTGTGCATGCAGAGCCTGTGATTTTGTTACTGTCACTTGCACACTTGCCTTCTTCAGTGCTCCTGTGCATGCAGAGCCTGTGATTTTATTGCCATCACTTGCACACTGGATGTTAGGAAGAAGTTGTTCCCCGTGAGGCTGGTGAGAGACTGGCACAGGTTGCCCAGGGAGGTGGTGGAAGCCTCATCCCTGGAGGTGTTTGCAGCCAGGCTGGATGTGGCTGTGAGCAACCTGCTGTAGTGTGAGGTGTCCCTGCCCATGGCAGGGGGGTTGGAACTGGCTGAGCCTTGAGGCCTCTTCCAACCCTAATAATTCTATGATTCTTCATGAGCATGCAGCTCCTGTGCATGCAGATCCTGTGCTTTTATTGCCATCACTTCCACACTTGCCTTCTTCCCAGCTGACCCCTTGAAAAGCCACTGCACATAATGGGGCTCAACTAAGCAGCAGAGGCAGTTGGTGACAGGAGGAGACTGAACTCTTTTAACATGGCAAGAATTCCTTTCCTCCCTCAGAGGAGAAACACTCAGCAGGTCAAAGAGGAAAGTTGCTCTGCAGTCTAGCACAGACAAGCCTGAACCACTGGAATCTAGAATTGGACAAAGTCAAGCCCTGAGCCTTCATTAACACATTTTTTTCCCCTTTAAGTAAAAGAATGAGCAAATGAGAGTGGTGAGACCCTGGAATGGGTTGTCCAGGGAGGTGGTCGAGGCCCCGTCCCTGGAGGTGTTTAAGCCCAGGCTGGATGAGGCTCTGGGCAGCCTGATCTAGTGTGGGGTGTCCCTGCCCATGGCAGGGGGGTTGGAACTAGGTGATCCTTGTGGTCCCTTCCAACCCTGAATGATACTATGATGCTATGATACTATGAAATAGGCAGAGTTTTTGGTGTTTGATGTTTTTTTGGGTTGGTTGCTTGGTTTAGTTTTGGTTGGGGGCGGGGGGAGGGTTGTGTCTATATGTATGCCTTAAAAGCCTAAACCATTCAAATTAGACTAGAGCCACTGCAGAAGACAGCTAGGCCCTGCCATGGAAAGATAGCTTAACAGGCCAGCATTCTGAAAATTGTTATTAGTCACTCTGAGAGCTGATAAATGTAGGTGTCCTATTCATTTGACAGACAGATTATCCCCACCCCAAAAAAAAATAATCACCAAAAATAATCATTCCCCTGCCCATGATGAGATTCAGAAAAATACAAGGGACCTCTGAAAGCTGGGAGTTATTTATGGGTCCAACAAAAAAATTACAATTCCTCTTTATTCCTTATCTTGTCCCTGCAAATAATCCCAAACAGTTGTTAGCAAATGGCTTTCCCCTTCGTATCTTCAGTCTGGAGATAAGTGGGGGGTGGGGGGTGGGGGGGGTGGGGGTGTTTCCTCTAAATGACTCACAAAAAGAAACTGGCACAACAGTTTGGCTGGAAGTGTGGTGTGTGACAGAGCAGCTCTCATAAATGCTGCTGTTTCTCTTTGCATCTGCCTGCTCCTTGGGCTGCTCCATCACACGGACCCCATCCCAGCCTGGGTTTCGGGATGTACAAGACCGGAGAGATGATAATGTAAGGTCAGGAAGAACTGGTCCCTTAAACAGCTCCTCTCCTCTGCTCCAGCTGGCCTTCTGCCAATTCAAATGGGTGAGTGAGGGCCAACAGACATATTAGTGCAACCCTGTATTTAAAGCTAAATTATCCCCTGGATGACCCTAGAGTCGATTTATGGGTACAGAGACTAATGTGCAATAGGGTTTAGAAAGACTCTAAAGCCTGGCTTTGGAAATGCCTTGACACATGTGGGGGAGGAAGGGGTAAAATATATATCTGTGTGTGCTCATTTGCTGTGTTTCTGCAGTGTCCTATTTGTGGTGATTTTACTTTTCCCCATTTTTTTTTGTTCCTTTCTGACTAAAACCAAAACTACCTAGAGAAAGGCCTTCTGTGTTCCCACTACACCCACAAACATTAAGTCCACTGATTCTAATCCTGGCTACCATTTAGAACAGTAATTCATCTCTGCAGTCAGGTTGTCCCCTAAGGAGTTCAGCAGTTCAGCCAGAGAACTCTTCCTCATCCCTACAGACACAATAAATACCTGTTTGCTTGGTGCACCATCATCCTCCATGCTAGCACTGACAAACAGTTGTAGCCCTCTTAGTTTGCCTTCACAGGATGCCAGGATGTTAGGGGTTGGAAGGGACCTCCAAAGATCATTGAGTCCAACACCTTTGCCAGAGCTGGACCAGAGAATCCAGCACAGGTCACACAGGAACACATCCAGATGGGGCTGGAAAGTCTCCAAAGAAGGAGATTCCACAATAACCTCTCTGGGCAGCCTCTTCCAGTGCTCTATGACCCTCACAGTGAAGAAGTTCCTCCTCATGCTGAGGTGGAACCTCCTGTGCTGGAGTTTATATCCATTGCTCCTTGTCCTATCCCAGAGTGTGAGTGAACACAGCCTGTCCCCTCCCTCCTGACACTCAGCCCTCAGATACTTATAGACAGATATTAAATCCCCTCTCAGTCTTCTCTTCTCCAGGCTAAAGAACCCCAGGTCCCTCAGCCTCTCCTCCCCAGGCAGTGCTGCAGTCCCCTAACCATCCTTGCAGCCCTCCCTTGGACTCTCTCCAGCAGATCCCTGTCCCTCCTGAACTGGGGAGCCCAAAACTGAAGACAGTACTGAAGATGAAATCTCAGCAGGGCAGAGTAGAGGGGGAGGAGAACCTCCCTGGCTCTGCTGGACACACTCTTCTTAATACACCCCAGGACCCCATTGGCCTTCTTGGCCCCCAGGGCACATTGCTGTCCCATGCAGAACTTGTTCTCCACCAGCACTCCCAGGTGCTTCTCCCCAGGGCTGCTCTCCAGCAGCTCCCCTCCCAGCCTGTCCTGCTGCAGGTTATTATTGCTTCCCAGGGGCAGAACTCTTCTCTCATCCTTGTTGCACCTCATTTGGTTCCTCTGTGCCCAGCTCTCCTGGAGAAGGGTGGTGGGGGTGGAGAAGGGGAGAAAGAAAGAAAGAGAAACAGAGCATCAAAGTGAGCTTAACATATTTTCCTGCAATTTCAATAGGTTTGGTTATGATCATTAAAATTATGGTTATGACAGTCACAGAGCTCTCTGTCCTCTGGTCATTAATCCTGCTTGCTTTCTTGCAGAAGAGTTCACTGTTACCCACAGCTTCCCCTTCCATGGTGCACCGTTTCCCATGCAAACACATTGCTCTAGTGGTTCATTACTTGAAGCTGCTACTGCTCACTGCAATAGGTCTCTGTACCTCCCCTGCAGGAGTGCCAGTTGGCACAAACACAGCACAGGGTTCTGCTGCAGTCACACAAGTGGCCAGGGAGTGATTTTTATGCCAGCAACTGAAAGAGAGTCAGGCAGCAACAAGAGTCTCCACAGCAGTTGATTTACAAGCCCAAATCCCTCAGAGGTCTCCTAGTTAAACACAAGCAAAAGAGGCATGAAAAGCTCTTGCATGTGCTTCCCCATATGCAGCTGGGCAGGGTGGCAAGCAAGCCACCTGCCTTCCTTTGCTCCCAGCAGGAGCAATCATCAAGGACAGCTCCTGACCACTGCAGAAGGAAGCATCTGTCCCATGCACACCACCAGATACAGAAAACTTAGAACGGTCTGGGTTGGAAGGGACCTCCAAAGGTCATCTACTCCGACCCCTCTGCAGTCAGCAGAGACATCCTCCACTAGATCAGGTTATTCACAGCCTTGTCCAGCCTGACCTGCAATAGCTCCAGGGATGGGTGCTCAACTACCTCCCAGGACAACCTATTCCAGTCTTCCACCACCCTGATGGTTCAGAACTTGTTCCTAACATTCAGTCTGAATCTCTTCTCTCATTTCAAATCATTGTCCCTTGTCCTGTCCCTGCAGGCCTTTGCAGACTGTCCCTATGCAGCCTTCTTGTAGCCCACTTCAGGTACTGGCAGGCTGCTATCAGACCTCCCCTGAGCCTCTCCTCTCCAGGCTGGACAACCCCAGCTCCCTCAGCCTGTCTTTGTAGGAGAGGTGTTCCAGTCCCCTGGTCCTTATAACAACCAAAATCCTTGTAACAGCCATACCAAAAGGTTGATTGTGTGCCCAGGTGGCCAAGAATGTCAATGGCATCCTGGCCTGGATCAGGAATAGTGTGGCCAGCAGGAGCAGGGAAGTCATTCTGCCCTGTGCTCAGCACTGGTTAGGACACACCTGGAGTCCAGTTCTGGGACCCTCAATTTGAGAAAGATGTTGAGTTGCTCAAACATGTCCAGAGAAGGACAACAAAGCTGGGGAGGGATTTGGAGCACAGCCCTGTGAGGAGAGGCTGAGGGAGCTGGGGTTGCTTAGCCTGGAGAAGAGGAGGCTCAGGGGAGACCTTCTTGCTGTCTACAGCTACCTGAAGGGAGGTTGCAGCCAGGTGGGGGTTGGTCTCTTCTCCCAGAAAACCACCAACAGAACAGGGGGACACAGTCTGAAGCTGCACCAGGGGAGGTTTAGGCTGGGTGTTAGGAAGAAATTCTTCCCAGCAAGAGAGATTGGCCATTGGGATGTGCTGCCCAGGGAGGTGGTGGAGTCACCATCACTGGAAGTGTTTCAAAAGAGCCCAGATGAGGCACTTGGTGCCATGGTTTAGTTGATTAGATGGTGTTGGGTGATAGGTTGGACTTGATGATCTCTGAGGTCTTCTCCAACCTGGTTAATTCTGTATTCTGTTGTATATTGAGCAGCACACAAGCCTGAAACTTGCTCAGCTACCTTACAGAGGTCATTTTTCACGCTGGTGTTTCCAAACAGAGAGAAGTAGGGCAAGCTTCTCAAACGTGGCTGCCTGAAGCAATCTATCCACCTCTCCAAGAAGCTGAGCTGAGCAGCCTAATTTTCAGATACAAACATTCCCTGTCTGAGACCTTCTAGAATCCTTTGCACTGCACTGTATGTAGCACATCTCTAAGTAGCCCTAAAAATGAAGCACAGGAGCAACTTCAAACCAGTGGCTGGATTTTCACTAGTAGCACAGAAGGATGGACTTCGGGGTCTGAGGAGGGGACAGAAAGTCTGCTCAGCAGGTTTGCTGATGATACCAAACTGGGAGGCTTGGCTGAGACAGCTGAGGGCTGTGAGGCCACTCAGAGACTTGGACAGACTGAGAGCTGGGCAGAGAGGAACCAGATGAGGTTCTACAAGGATGAGAGCAGAGTCCTGCCCCTGGGAAGCAATAATAACCTGCAGCAGGACAGGCTGGGAGGGGAGCTGCTGGAGAGCAGCCCTGGGGAGAAGCACCTGGGAGTGCTGGTGGAGAACAAGTTCTGCATGGGACAGCAATGTGCCCTGGGGGCCAAGAAGGCCAATGGGGTCCTGGGGGGCATTCAGAGGAGTGTGGCCAGCAGAGCCAGGGAGGTTCTCCTCCCCCTCTACTCTGCCCTGCTGAAACCTCACCTGAAATATTGCATCTAGTTCTGGGCTCTCCAGTTCAGGAGGGACAGGGATCTGCTGGAGAGATTCCAAGGGGAGGCTGCAAGGATGATTAGGGGACTGGAGCACTGCCTGGTGAGGAGAGGCTGAGAGACCTGGGGCTGTTTAGTCTGGAAAAGAGAAAACTGAGAGGGGATTTGGTAAATGTTTATAAATATCTGAGGGCTGAGTGTCAGGAGGGAGGGGACAGGCTCTGCTCACTTGCTCCCTGGCATAGGGCAAGGAGCAATGGATATAAACTCCAGCACAGGAGGTTCCACCTCAGCATGAGGAGGAACTTCTTCACTGTGAGGGTCCCAGAGCACTGGAGCAGGCTGCCCAGAGAGGTTGTGGAGTCTTCTTCTCTGGAGATTTTCCAGCCCCATCTGGATGTGTTCCTGTGTGACCTGTGCTGGATTTTCTCATCCTGCTCTGGCAGGGGGGTTGGACTCAATGATCTTTGGAGGTCCCTTCCAACCCCTAACATCCTGGGATCCTATGGTCACATTTTCATAAGTGGTCAGCATGTACTTTGGAAAATATTGAGCTTTATCTGAGTGCTTTAGCAATCAGAAAGACACAGTGAACTAAAACAAGCTCCTGCTACCTTTGGTCACTTCCCTGGGGCTGGCAAGTTTGTTCAGCTGCTTTGTGACAAGCACACAGCAGCAGCCAGAGCTCAGCCATATACTGTGGAAACATCATGGTTACAAACATCCTATTGTTAGGATGAGCAAGAGCAGCCCAAGCCTTGAGTTACCCAAAGCAAACAAACATCCAGCTAGGACCTATTCTTTCATCCTGTAGAAGCCAAAACATATTTTTCACCCAAGGGAACTAATAAACTTCCATGCTCAGGCAACATGGACTAGTGCCTGAGCAGATGACAAGTGGTCTGTAGAAGAAAATCCTGCAGCAAAGGTTACTTTGCATAGTTTGAAGAATAAAAGGGAAAAAGCAGAGCACAGTAAATCATAGAATCATAGAATTGTCAGGGTTGGAAGGGATTTCAAGGCTCAGCCAGTTCCAACCCCCTTACCATGGGCAGGGACACCTCACACCACAGCAGGTTGCTCACAGCCACATCCAGCCTGGATGCAAAATCCTCCAGGCATGAGGCTTCCACCATCTCCTGGGCAACCTGTGCCAGGCTCTCACCACCCTCCTGGGGAGCAACTTCTTCCTAACATCCAATCTCAATCTCTCCATTTCTAGTTTTGCTCCATTCCCCCCAGTCCTATCACTCCCTGACACCCTCAGAAGTCCCTCCCCAGCTTTCTTGTAGCCCCCTTCAGATACTGGAAGGCCACAATTAGGTCTCCTGGGAGCCTTCTCTTCTCCAGACTCAACAGCCCCAACTCCCTCAGTCTGTCCTCAGAGCAGAGCAGCTCCAGCCCTCTGCTCATCCTCATGGCCCTTCTCTGGACACCTTCCAGCACCTTCAGATCCTTTTTGTAACTGGGGGTTCAGAACAGGACACAGTGTGGTAGGATGTTAAAAGAAAAGAGAGTTTTGCTGTCTGTGTTCAAGCTTGTACCTGTTGTTCCTTGTCTTATTCCTGTGCACCACCACAAAGAGCTTGCCCCTCTCCACTTGACACCTACCTCTCAGCTATTGATAGACATTGATCAGATGCCTCTCAGCCTTCTCTCCTCCAGACTAAACAGCCCCAGGGCTCTCAGTCTCTCTCCACAGGGGAGATGCTCAAGTCCCCTAAGCATCCTCCTGGCTCTCCCTTGGACTCTCCCCAGCAGGTCTCTGTCTCTCTTGACCTGGGGAGCTCAAAACTGGACACAGGATTGCAGCTGTGGTCTCAGCAGGGCAGAGCAGAGGGGGAGCAGAACCTCCCCAGCCCTGCTGGCCACGCTTCTCTTGCTGCCCCCCAGGATCCCATTGGCTCACTTAAAGTGTTCCTAAACTAGATAGAAACCTGCAGGAGCAATGAAATGAAATAAACTTACCTCTGTTACTTAGTTACTTCCTCAGTCTCTAAGGGAAAAAATAAACATAAATAAACTTCTTCCAGCCCCCTGACTGAATTTCTATGGAGTTAAGCAAAGCTGTAACACTGTGAAACATCCAGAGACTGCTTGAGAACTCCGAGATGTTTGTTGCCAGAGAAATGTGCAAATGTTTTACCTGGATGCAACTGGAAACTGAAAACTAAATGCTTGCAACAACACAACAAAGCCTCTCAAAGCTCTTTGGGACTGTAAAGCTATCTGTTGAAAAACTTCTGCCCCCAAAAAAAAAGCTTTGCACAGAAATGGGCTGCAGCAGCTGAAGTGAGAGTGCTGAGTAGGAGTCAACTTGAAGAAGGACAAGTCCTTGTGAATGGGAAAGAAAGGCTGAGCTGCAGATGCTGGTAGCCAAAGCCAACAGGCTCCTTTCACTAGGTCTCAAAGAGTAGTTTTTAACTTAAGGACTGGAATTACAGAAGGCAGAAAACAAACAAAACAAAAAGCCCAAACCAAACAAACAACAACAACAAAAAGAGACTCCCAGTGCTGGAAGTGAGAGCACATCTCATCTCCAGCCAGAATACTACGTCCATTCCAAAGCTGAGTTATTGGAACTCCTCCAGCATCTCCAATCATTTGGTTGGGTTTTTTTTTCCCCCATTTTATTTCCCTCCTATTTTCAAAATCACAGAATCACAGAAACATTCAGGTTGGAAAAGACCCTCAGGGTCACCAAGTCCAACCCAGAACCCTGCTCTACAAGGCTCACCCCTAAACACCACATCCAAACCACCTTGAAACACAGCCAGGCTTGGGGACTCCACCACCTCCCTGGGCAGCACATTCCAATCCCTGACCACTCTTTACATGAAAAAATGTTTCCTAATGTCCAGTCTACAGCTGCAGCTTGAGGCCATTCCCTCTTGTTCTATCACTAATTCCCTGTGCGAAGACACCAGCAGCAGCCTCTCCACAACCTCCTTTCAGGTAGCTGTAGAGAGCAGTGAGGTCTGTCCTCAGCCTCCTCTTTTCCACACTAACCATCCCCAGCTCCTTCAGTTGCTCTCCATCAGATTAATTCTTCAGGCCCTTCCCAGCTTCCTTGCCCTCCTCTGTACTGGCTCCAACACCTTCACATCTCCCTTGTATCGCGGTGCCCAAAACTGGACACAATACTCAAGATGTGGCCTCATCCAGTGGCAGCTTGAGGCCATTCCCCTCTTGTTCTGTCACTAATTACCTGTGAGAAGAGATCAGCAGCAGCCTCTCCACAGCCTCCTTTCAGGTAGTTGTAGACAGCAATGAGGTCTCCCCTCAGCCTCCTCTTTTCCAAACTGAACAGGTTGAGCAAGTATCTTCCATGTAGCTCCAAGAAGGAGAAATACTCTATCTACCTATCTGTCTACCTATCTATCTATCTATCTATCTATCAATCTATCTATCTATCTATCTATCTATCTATCTATCTATCTATCTATCATCTATCTAATCTGTCTATCAATCATCTATCCATCCATCCATCTATCTATCTATCCATCTATCTATCCATCTATCTATCTATCTAGCTATCCATCCATCCATCCATCCATCTATCAATCCATCCATCCATCTATATCTCCATCTATCTATCCATCCATCCATCTATCTATCTATCTATCTATCTATCTATCTATCTATCTATCTATCTATCTATCTATCTATCCATCTATCCATCTATCCATCCATCAATCCAACTATCTATCTATCTATCTATCTATCTATCTATCTATCTATCTATCTATCCATCTATCCATCTATCCATCCATCAATCCAACTATCTATCTATCTATCTATCTATCTATCTATCTATCTATCTATCTATCCATCTATCCATCTATCCATCCATCAATCCAACTATCTATCTATCTATCTATCTATCCATCCATCCATCCATCTATCCATCCATCTATCTATCCATCTATCAATCCATCTTTCTATCCATCCATCTATCTATCTATCCATCTATCAATCCATCTATCTATCTATCTATCCATCCATCTATCAACCCATTTATCTATCCATCCATCTCTCTCTATATATATATATATCTATCTCCATCTATATCTCCATCTGTATCTCCATCTACCTATATCAATATATACATCTCTTAATAAATACAGAATCCACTGCTCTCTGCAGATCAATATGTAACCTGCACCACAGTGCTGAAGTAAACGAAGCACAGTTTCAATTAATGGTTGCCTTTTCATTCCACTGCTCCAATATTCCAATACTCTTCTGAGAAAGAAAAAAACCAAAGGGAAAATGCTTTGGGGGAGTTTCTTTAGATGCTATTCTGGTATCCTAATAATCAAATAAGATAACTGTTGCTTTGAAAACATTTCTGTGCTGCAAGAAAGGCCTGGCAGATGCTGGGGATGAACCTGGTCTTCTACTAGCTAAACCAGAAAGACTTAGATGCAGCACCTTAGCAGTAGAGATATGAGCCAAGGCTTTGTGCCTTGTGGTAGACTTGTGCTAGGTTTTTATTTAAGCAAAAGGATTTGCTGATCATTTCAGGAATGCAAATGGTTCTTCAAACATCAGAGGGCTATCATCAGTACCTTAAAACGTCCATTAGTGACCATAAGCTGGAAGTGATCACCAAATAGCTATGGCCACAGAATCACAGAATGTTAGGGGCTGGAAGGGACCTCGAAAAGCTCATCCAGACCAACCCCCTGCCAGAGCAGGATCACCCAGGGCAGATCACACAGGAACACATCCAGGCAGCTTTTGAATATCTCCATAGAGGGAGACTCCACAACCCCCCTGAGCAGCCTGTTCCAGGGCTCTGGCACCCTCATGCGCCTCCTATGCCCCAACTTCCACCATTGCCCCTGGTGCTGTCCTTGGGCATCACCCAGCAGAGCCTGGCTCTATCCCCTGGGCACTCATCCTGCACATCTTTATCAACATGAATGAGGTCACCTCTCAGGCTCCTCCTCTCCAAGCTACAGAGCCCTCAGCTCCCTCAGTCTCCCCTGGCAAGGAAGATCTTCCATTCCCTTCACCGTTTTGTGACTCTGTGCTGGACTCTCTCAAGCATTTCCCTGAGGTTCTTCGCAGTATCACAGTATCACTAAGGTTGGAAAAGACCTCAAAGATCGAGTCCAACCTGTCACCACAGACCTCATGACTAGACCATGGCACCAAGTGCCACGTCCAATCCCCTCTTGAGCACTTCCAGGGACAGTGAGTCCACCACCTCCCTGGGCAGCACATTCCAATGACGAATGACTCTCTTGGTGAAGAACTTTCTCCTCACCTCCAGCCTAAACTTCCCCTGGCACAGCTTGAGACTGTGTCCTCTTGTTCTGGTGCTGGTTGCCTGGGAGAAGTTCTTCTTGAACTGAGGAGCCCAGAACTGCACACAAATGTTCCAGATGTGGCCTCACCAGGGCAAAGTACAGAGGGAGGAAAACCTCTCTGGACCTACTGACCACATCCCTTCTAATAACAACCCATTGGCCTTCTTGGCCACAAAGGCACGTAGCACACTCTGTCACAACTCCCTGCAGCATGCTGATATGAGTAGAAATCATTTAGGAGCAGTGTGTTATATCCTATTAGATAGCAAAGCCATTGTATTACACCATGAATATGCTAGGGAGTTGATTTAAAATCCCCTTACAGTACACACCACTTGTTATTTTTTCAATTAAACTCATTCAGGATTGGAATACAGCATCCCTGAGTTTCCCTGAGTGCTCTCACAGGCAGTTGAACATCTGGAGGTAAGAAAAGCAACAACAGAAGAGGAAAGATGCCACACAGGCTCTTCACATCAGGCTAAACAAAACTCCTTAGTCCCCACATGCTGCTTGAAAGTGGATGTAAAACAGCTCTGAGATAGGAGCTGTAGAGCCTGAGACCATCAAGAGAGAATAAAGGGTTATGAAAATGCATAAATATATTCAGGGGGGATTCTAGGGTGCCATTTCTGTCATCTGCAAGATGAGTTTCCCTTCTGGGTTCCAATTTCTGTTGCTTTAGAGGCTGAGTGAGTATTGCACTTTTGCTGCTCCTTACCCCATATGTATCTCCGAGGTTTTGCTCATTCTTAATTGAAAAAAGATTAATTAAATGCCTCTGCAGGATTTTTAGTGTCTTCAAGACTCTTCTGTTTCCAGGAAGAGGTCTGCATCAGGACAGAAATGGGAAAGAGTGTAGGGAGTACTGTGTCTTGAGTGCTTGAGTCCTGTGTCCACTTCTGGGCCCCTCAGTTTAAGAAAGATGTTGAGTTGCTCAAATGCATTCAGAGAGGGGCAAGAAAGCTGGGGAGGGGTCTGGAGCACAGCCCTGTGAGGAGAGACTGAGGGAGCTGGGGGTGTTTACCCTGGAGAATAGGAAGCTCAGGGGAGACTTTATTGCTGTCTACAACTCCCTGAAGGGAGGTTGTAGCCGGGTGGGGGTTGGTCTCTTCTCCCAGGCAATTTGTGACAGAACAAGAGGACACACTCTCAAGCTGTGCCAGGGAAGGTTTAGGCTGGATGTTAGGAAGAAGTTCATCACAGAAAGAGAGATTGTCCATTGGAATGTGCTGCCCAGGGAGGTGGTGGAAGCACCATCATTGGAAGTGTTTCAAAAGAGCCTGGATGAGGCACTTGGTGCCATGGTTTAGTTGATGTGATGATGTTGGGGGATAGGTTGGACTCGGTGATCCCTTCTAACCTGGTTAATTCTGTATTTCACAAACAGCAAAAGCAAAGGTGTTAGACCCCTACATAGACCCCCTACATAGATTGGACTGGGTGACCTCTGAGGTCTTTTCCAACCTGGCTAATTCTGTATTCTGTAGATGAGCAGAGAGAAAGAAAATTCCGAGGGTGCTCTCTGAAGAGGCTCCATGTCCTACCAGCTTCAAGGCAGCAAAGTGCTTGTCAGTTGTTCCTGTGGTCCACAATCACTTCCCAGAGCTGCAACTTGCATTCATTTTGCACATATTTCATGCATGAAGTAAAGCTGCCTCAAGCACTCTTGGCTTGGCCGAGTTGGTCTTGCTCAGCACATCACAGAGGGGCGCAGTAACCTTGGCTGAGTTGCAAGGGTGAAGTTGTGTTGTGTTTTTTTCACACTGATGAACTGTTCTGGAAGGAAATAAAACCTCATGAGCGAGCATTTTTGCCCTGTCAAACACCACGCTGCCCCTTCTCATCTTCCTTTTCTTAATGGAGATGGTTAGCATAATCATGCTTAGGGCTCTTACTTCCTGTGCTCTTATCTTTCTGGAGGTTCCTGTATACAAATATAAATAAACCTGAGGTCTTCTCTTACCTCAGTTGGCCTTGGGGAGCGTTCTTTGGAATCAGAAATATTGTGTTGAACTGCAGGACTTTGCTGCTCAAAAGTTCCCTGCAGAACTGCCATGGCACAGCAGCCAGGGTAGGGTTTCCACTCCATTTGTCTGACTGTCTCATTGTGTTTCATGAAGGCTGATGAATTAACTTTCAGGAAGGAAGGAACCATGCACAGAGTGCAGTGATTGCTGTCAGTTTTAAAGGGCAATTCGTGTGAAAAAGAGGCTAATGATGTGGCTACAGCAGCTTCAGCAGCAAAACAAGGCACAGGGAGGGGAGTGGCCCCTGGGACTCAGCCCTGGGGAGGCCACTTCTGGAGTATTGTGTCCAGTTTGGGGCACCTCAATACAGGAGAGATGTGGAGGTGCTGGAGCCAGGGCAAAGCAGGGCAAGGAAGCTGGGAAGAGCCTGGAAAACAAATCTGATGCAGAGCAACTGAAGGAGCTGGGGATGGTTAGTGTGGAAAAGAGGAGACTGAGGACAGACCTCACTGCTCTCTACAACTACCTGAAAGGAGGTTGTGGAGAGGCTGCTGCTGGTCTCTTCTCCCAGGGAATTAGTGATGGAACAAGAGGGAATGGCCTCAAGCTGCAGCTGGGTAGGTTTAGACTGGACATGAGGAAGAATTTTTTCCCATCAACAGGGGTCAGGGATTGGAATGTGCTGCCCAGGGAGGTGGTGGAGTCCCCAGCCCTGGATGTGTTTCAAGGTGGTTTGGATGTGATGTCTGGGTCTATGGTTTAGGGGTGACCCTTGTAGAGTAAGGTTCTGGGTTGGACTTGGTGATCCTGAGGGTCTTTTCCAACCTGAATGCTTCTGTGATTCTGCAGAAACCCCTGAGCCCTAACTCACAGCTGATCACTCAGATCACAAGCTCCTTGCTGCTCCTTCAGAAACACTACCTCTTGTAACCCACTTTCTGTCCTACATTCAGGCATACACAGAACTAAATTAAGGACTTTCATGCTGGTTTCAATCTTGACATTTCATTTCCAAGATTCAAAGCAGGCAGTTCCCCATCTCTTCTGAACATTGTCTGTTGGCATCAGTACCCAGACATGCATTAGCAGAAAATCATTAACCCAAGCAGCAGCAGCAAGATATGAATGCAGGAAGAGAATGCTGCTTTGTGATTGATCCAACATCTCTGGGAGGTTTTCTGTGCCTCACACACTGAAACTAATTGTGACAACATTCTGAGGCTGTCCTTCCAAATTCTGCTGCAATGTAAAGTGAAAGGGTGTGCACTTTCATGTCAAAGGTAAACTCACTTTTGACTGAGGACTCATGCTGGACCTTTGTGTCATTAATTGTTGGGAGCTTCCCAATGTCTGTGGTATCACATTCCAGAAATGGCTGCAGCCCCACACAGAGCTGTTGGAGTGAGCCCAGAGGAGGGTCAAAAAGATGATCCAAGGGCTGGAATACCTCTGCTGTGAGGGTAGGCTGAGGGAGCAGGGGGTGTTCAGCCTGGAAAAGAGACTGGGGGGACCTTAGAGCTGCTTTCCAGTCGCTGAAGGGACCCTACAGGAAGGCTGCAGAGGGACTAGCAGGGCAACTAGCAATAGGAGAAGGGCAAATGGTTTGAAGCTGAGGGAGAGTAGGTTCAGACTAAATCTTAGGAAGAAGTTCTTCAGTAGGAGGGTGGTGAGACTCTGAAACAGGTTGCCCAGGGGCGTCGTGGGTGCTTCATCCCTGGGGAGTGTTCAAGGCCAGGCTGGATGAGGCCTTGAGCATCTGTGTCTAGTTGACAAGTATCCCTGCCCATGGCGGGGAGGTTGGAGTAGATGAGCTCTGAGGTCCCTCCCACCCTGAGCCAATCTATGACTCTATGATTTATAAACAGGGACAGTGTAAAATAAGTTTAGATAACACTTCCTCACCACTACAGCATCCTTCTGGAATGCCTATGATGAAAGAAGCACAGAAATGTTAGACAAGGTGTAGCCAGGGAGCAGTGTCCTGTTGGGGTCAGCTCCTCCAGTGGCTGTTGTCCAACAAGTGGATTGTTTGCACACTTGCATCCATGAAGGCAAGGTGCTGATCCTGTGTCACCTACCCTAGGTGATCCTGCTCTGGCAGAGGGCTTGGACTAGATGATCTTTTGAGGACCCTCCCAAGCCCTGACACTCTGATTCTCTGTTGGTTCAGTCAACTGTGTGACTCCACTTTTGCTTTCCAGGTTCTGCAGCCTCGAAAGGCAGTTGGCCCAGAGGGTGCCAAAATTCACTGCCTGGCTCAGTACAGTGTTGTGCTGTCAGTGGACTCAGGAGATACATTATCTCCCTGGAGAAAGGCACAGGGACTGATGAGAGCAAATGGCTTGGTTCCCTTCAAGTCCTTCTGCAAGTGGGTAGATTTACCATCCTTTGATCTCCAGGAAAGAAATGGAGGCTTTGGTTCCTAGACTTGGCACAATGCCTGCAGCAAGGGAGGATTTGCTGGAGCCCCATTGCATACCAACCCTTCAGAACTCTTTCCTTGGTTCACATGCCCTTTTCAGCAGCATTATCCCCAGGATAGGAAGCATGTGGACTTTGGAGGAAATCTATACATTATTCCCAGCCCTCCCTTGGACAGAGCCCAAATTCCTTGGTGTGGAAGGGCTGTGAGGTTCAGAACTGGAGGAAAGGGGTCTGGCAGACACAGGCAACTGGAAAGAGAGCCATCCATGTGCAGAGATCCTTCCACAGATGAATCAGGGCAAAAAGTGATTTTACATGTTCCTTCATTGTCCTTCCCACCTTGTAAACATTCCTAAAGCCTGTCTGTAAGCCCTGTATAAAGAAGTGCTAATAACCATATGTCAGTACTGGAAATGGTTTCTCCCACACCTAAAGAGCCAAGTTCATCCCACATGTAATTCCACTGGCTTTAATAGCTTTGCAGGAGGAAGGATACTGGCCTGGTAAGTCCACCCAAAAGCTGCAGATTCTGCTGAGAACAGCTGCCTGCCTTGTGAGTAGGATGAATCACCACAGCTCTCAGTTGCTCAGGCCCCTGCAACAGACTTCTCTTCACCTCCATATGCAGTTCTGCCTGCAAATCTCTAAATTATCTGGCCACCAGCTGCTTGCAAGTCCACAAAGCACCACTTTAGGAGATAAGGACAGCAGAACAGCCTTTGCTCTCCATTTTGAAACTGTGTCCATCAGTCATGTATCTGTGTGGTGTTTATATTGTACTTATATGAGAGACTGGCACAGGTTGCCCAGGGAGGTGGTGGAAGCCTCATCCCTGGAGGTTTTGAAGGCCAGGCTGGATGTGGCTGTGAGCAACCTGCTGTATGGCTCCATGGCAGGGAGGTTGGAACTGGATGACCCTTGAGGTCCCTTCCAACCCTAATAATTGCTCTCCTCAGAGCATTCTCTTCTCCAGACTGAATGGCCCCAGCTCCCTCAGCCTGACCTCATGGGAGAGGAGCTCCAGCCCTCTGCCCATCCTTGTGACCCTTCTCTGGACACTTTCCAGCATCCTTCTTGTTATAGGGGCTCCAGAACTGGATGCAGTACTCCAGGTGGGGTCTCACATTCCCAAATAATTCCTTGTGGTCCCTTCCAACCCTGACTGATACTACGATAATTGTCAGACACAGATAAGTTTCTGCTAGCAGTGCAAAGGCTTTAATCTGTTTCTCTTCTCTGTTTTATTTAAAATCCTGGGAGAACCATCCAAGACAGGACAGAAACCTTGCAGAGCAGGGTTGTTGGTTGCGCTTGGTGATCCTGAGGGTCTTTTCCAACCTGAATGTTTCTGTGATTTTCTGTAATTCTATGATTCTATATTTTATTTCTCCTACTGCAAGGCACTTCTTGATGAGCTGCACTATCCCAGAAGGGGGTTGGGTTGGGTTTGGTTTGGCTTGGTTTGGTTTGGTTCTTTCTGATCTATTTCTTGGTTTGCAGAAAGGAGGAATGAGTATTCACCTTTCTTTATCCACTAAGTCACAAACTAGCACTAGGATGTAGGTCAGGGTGAACAGATGCACATAGAGGTATTAAATTGCTTCAGTAAATCTTGATCCTGTGGTCAGGAAAAGCTGAATGCCAGCTTTACAGGAAGGAAAAAAAAAGACCAAAATGGACTAGCAGAGAGTTTCAGAGAAGCTAGGGGGCAAATTTTCATGGGATCATGTGAGGATGCTATTTAACAAATTCTCTTCTATTACAATGGTTCTGTGACCCTGGTGATGCCTTCCAGTCTTATGTTCCTATAAATACCTTGCTTAAGAACTAATTCCTCTTGACAGTCTGACAGAGCTTCAGCTCACAACAGAGCATGCCACCAGTTAGTTTATCTTGTGGCTAACCTCTGCTTTTGATTTCTGCTTTCTGTTGCTGTGTTGTTCTGGGCAGAAAGATACTGATGCCAGTGCTACTCATGGAGGATTTTTACTTCAGCAGTAAACAAACTTTCAGCTCCTTCCTTCAATGACAGATGCTCTCCAGTGAAAGATCTGAAAATGACATTCATATTCTTCCTTCCTTCCTTCCTTCCTTCCTTCCTTCCTTCCTTCCTTCCTTCCTTCCTTCCATCCTTCCTTCCGTCCTTCCTTCCTTCCGTCCTTCCTTCCGTCCTTCCTCTGCCTGGGCACACTGCAGGCTCATGTTAAGCCTACCATCAATCAGCACCCCCAGGTCCCTCTCTGCCTGGCTGCTCTCTAGCCACTCTGACCCCAGCCTGTAGCACTGCATGGGGTTGTTGTGGCCAATGTGCAGAACCTGGCACTTGGATGTGTTCAATCTCATGCCGTTGGACTCTGCCCATCTGTCCAGCCTGTCCAGGTCCCTCTGCAGAGCCTCTCTACCCTCTAGCAGATCAACTCCTGTCCCCAGCTTGGTGTCATCAGCAAATTTACTGATGATAGACTCAATGCCCTCATCCAGATCATCAATAAAGATGTTAAAGAGGATGGGGCCCAGCACTGATCCCTGGGGGACTCCGCTACTGACTGGCCGCCAGCTGGCTGTGACACCATTCACCACCACTCTCTGGGCTCTCTGATCTCTGGGCTCTCTGGACTCTCTGATCAACAAGGCTTGCAAGCAGTGGACTCAGAATGAAGCTGCCTTATTTTGGCAACACAATATTCTGCATGTAGCAAAGGCATATGTTTCAAACTCCAATGACTTCACTTCAAATTACAGCAAAACCCCCCAAAAAAAAACCCTAAAGAATGTTTTGAAGTGTAGTCATTTGATAATCATTTTGCTTTAAAACAAGCAACATATTTCTATCTAATGGGAGCCACATCCTTAACAAGTGAACCAACAGTATGACAAACACACACACACACAAAAAGACCAACCTGCTCTTAAATATAATTCCAAAACAAATTACATCTAGCTCTTTGTTGTTGTTGTCGTTGCTGCTGTGCTCTGTTTTCCTTTTTTTGGCTGCCTGTAGAACTCCCACAATTTTTGCAGTGCTACAGTGACAAATGCTATGAGAAAAGACCTGGTTCACTGCCAGAAATCTACTCTAGACTTCAGTATATGTTTCTGCTTTCAAGAGTCAATTGTTTTCCTTCTCTCCCAGGGGCCACTAGCTACCTTATTACCAGAAAGAATGACCCCTTGACAGCACAATTGAGATCCAGAAACTCAACAAAATTGTAACCCCTCTAGTGGCATCAGAATTCTAATCAACAGCAGAGGGGCTGGAAGACAAATGTACTTGTATATAAGGCCACCACATTAGAAAGTGGCTCCTCTACTTGCAAAGAAACCTATTTCTATTTGGCTCCTTTTGATATTTTTATTACCCCCTTTCTTGTAACCTTTTCATTGCTAGTGTTCTTAAGGCAGAAGGCTTTTCCCAGCCTGGGAATTATCTGCAACTCAGTTTACACAGTTTGCTGCCTGCTCCTTCTCTTGCAATCCATTTTGTGAAGCATACAACCAGACATGGGAGCCCCCTGGTCATTACTGAGTTGTTTTTTCTTCTCGTATTCAGCTTAGCCCACTGGCAGAACTGTTGTTCCATCAGTATCTTTATTGCCACATCAGAATCTCCAGCCTTGAAAGCATAGAGGAGAATGAGCCCAGCTATATTAAGGTGAGCTTTACACCTTGCACTTGCAGAGGCATGCACTGCATGGTGCAGTGTTACCAGCTGATGATATTTCCTCTTGTGCTATCACTTCACAGGATCAGAGGCTCAACTCATCATCCAACACCATCTAATCAACTAAACCATGGCACCAAGCACCCCATGAAGTCTCCTCCTAAACACTTCCAGTGATGGTGACTCCACCACCTCCCTGGGCAGCAGCTCTCTACAACTACCTGAAGGGAGGTTGTAGCCACGTGGGGGTTGGTCTCTTCTCCCATGTGACCAGCACCAGAACAAGAGGACCCAGTCTCAAGCTGTGCCAGGGGAGGTTTAGGCTGGAGGTGAGGAAGAAATTCTTCCCAGCAAGAGAGATTGGCCATTGGAATGTGCTGCCCAGGGAGGTGGTGGAGTCACCATCACTGGAGGTGTTTAAAAAGAGCCTGGATGGGGCACTCCATGCCATGGTTTAGTTGATTAGATGGTGTTGGGGGATAGGTTGGACTCAGTGATCTCTTCTAACCTGGTTAATTCTGTATTTTGCAAACAGCAAAAGCAAAGGTGTTAGACCCCTACATCATGCTTGGAAAGAGCAGCAGATGGCCAGCCTCACACCTTCCAGAACAGAAGCAGCACAAATACCAATAATGTGATTGGTTTTGGTCAGCACTGTCCAGCCACCAAGATGCCAGAGCAACACGGAGAAATCACCACATGCTCGCCTGCCTTCCCCTGCTGATGCACAGCAGTTCTGCTGCAGACAGGAGAGAGGGAGCAGGCTGTGAGAAGGGCTCTAGAAACCAGGCTGTGATCTCTGGCAAGGGCAGCTGAAGTAATCTTTTGGTTTTTAGGTCAGTGCCTTACAGGGAGCATCGTGTGGCCAAGCTCTTCCCTTGTCAACAGCTCTACTATAGGGAGGGCTGTTTGGCACTCATGTTTTAACTCTGCACGTCTAAATCCAGGTTTGAGGCCTTAAATAGTATCATAGTATCATATCATAGTATCAGTCAGGGTTGGAAGGGACCACAAGGATCATCTAGTTCCAACCCCCCTGCCATGGGCAGGGACACCTCACACTGGATCAGGCTGGCCAGAGCCTCAGCCAGCCTGGCCTTAAATAATAAATAATAATCAAATAATAATTAATAATAATAATAAATAATAATCAAAAGGGGGAAATTGAGAGTTTGGAATTTGTATCCAAAACTGTGTGGCCTCATATTGTCACATCTTTTTAATTCCTATCCCAAAGCCCAGAAGGGAGTTACAGAGATTGCTTGCAGGTGTAAGTACCACACATTCAAAGCAACACGTTGAAACGGGGCTGTCAAAGCATGAGACCTACCTGGCTGATGGAGCATTCTGAAAAAGAGCAGCTCTGAGCTTCCCTTGAACAGAATGAAGGGGAAAATCTAAAGATAAAACAATGAACAGGAAAGTCGCTTCTTCTGCCAGACTCATCAAGGTAAATGGTTCCTTGCATTGTTTGAAGGCTGTACACCACTGCGTTCTGTGGCAGAGGGGAAAGGGAGGGAACTCCCAGTGACATTTTGATGAGACAACAAATAAAAACAATATTTTGACAAGGAGCTCATCCTATTGAAAAAAACCAATATATAAAAGGAAAGAAATCTCTCTAGCTCAACCAGAAATCTCCTTAATGTGAAATATACTGAGGAGGCATGGAGAGCAATACTTAAAGGACGTGTGCCATTCACCACAGACCATGCAGTGTGACTAAAGACCTTGGCAGAATAGAGTAGGATAGGATAGGATAGGATAGGATAGGATAGGATAGGATAGGATAGGATAGGATAGGATAGGATAGGATAGGATAGGATAGGATAGGATAGGATAGAATAGACCAGGTTGGAAGAGACCTCAGAGATCATCAAGTCCAACCTATCACCCAACACCGTCTGATCAACTAAACTGTGGCATGGAGTGCCCCATCCAGGCTCTTTTTAAACACTTCCGGTGATGGTGACTCCACCACCTCCCTGGGCAGCACATTCCAATGGCCAATCTCTCTTGCTGGGAAGGATTTCTTCCTAACATCCAGCCTAAACTTCCCCTGGCACAGCTTGAGACTGTGTCCTCTTGTTCTGCTGCTGGTTGCCTGGGAGAAGAGACCAACCCCCTCCTGGCTACAACCTCCCTTCAGGTAGTTGTAGAGAGCAAGAAGGTCTCCCCTGAGCCTCCTCTTCTCCAGGCTAAGCAACCCCAGCTCCCTCAGCCTCTCCTCACAGGGCTGTGCTCCAGACCTCTCCCCAGCTTTGTGGGCTTAGCTTTAAATACCACTGAGAGACAATTTTGTAATACACTTCCTAAAAGTATCAAGGATTTACTCCAGCATCAGCTGGCTCATGCTGCCAGGTTGAACTGGTGCTTGGCTACCAAGTAGATACAAAGAGGCTAAATTTCTGTGTGTATGCAAAGTTGGGGGGGGGAGGGGGGAGGAGTTTGTTGCTTGGGGTTTTTATTTTCACACCGGTACTGGGATTTATTTGCCCTCCTGATGAAACATTTACCTCACTCTGCCTCATCAATATTAACCTCACAGCTCAACAGATCTTCGTATCGACAGAATAGAGAGGTCAATATCTCCTTATTATTATTTAATAAGTATTTCATTGTCGGTAACTGAGTGAGAACAAACATCTGTGCAGTGTAATGGGCATGCTCTTTAATTTTGCAGGGTTACTCTCTTGCCTACGTTGGACAGAAGAAAGCTAACCTCTGGGTGTGGGGGGGAGAAAAAAATCCCCCAGTAATACCAGCACACCAAATGACAACATGTTGAAGGACACTTAAATTGAATAAAACGGGGGGGGGGGGGGGGGGTGTTTTTTGTTTGGGGAGGGTTTTGTAGTCCCAGTTTTCACAGAATCACCAAGATTGGAAGAGACCTCAAAGATCATCAAGTCCAACCTGTCACCACGGACCTCATGACTAGACCATGGCTTCCAGTGCCACGTCCAATCCCCTCTTGAACACTTCCAGGGATGGTGAATCCACCACCTCCCTGGGCAGCACATTCCAATGGCTAACAACTCTCTCAATGAAGAACTTTCTCCTCACCTTGAGCCTAAACTTCCCCTGGTGCAGCTTGAGACTGTGTCCTCTTGTTGTGGTGCTGCTTGCCTGGGAGAAGAGACCAACCCCCACCTGGCTGCAACCTCCCTTCAGGGAGTTGTGGACAGCAACAAGGTCTCCCCTGAGCCTCCTCTTCTCCAGGCTAAACAATCCCATATACAAATGTTGGGTGTGTTTTGCTGTGGCTTCTGACTATGCTTGATAGGAGCTGCATCAATTTCAAGGTCTGTGAATTTAAGTAAATTGTTCTCAGTGCTATCACTGCTGCTTTTCTTTTTTTGGTAAGGATTTTGTTGTTGTTGTTGTTGCTTGTTGGTTTGGGGGTTTTGTTTGGTTGGGGTTGTTGGGGTTTTGTTTTCAAACTATCTCCTCACAGAGAACAGTGTGCTACAAATTGAGACAGGATATACATCAAGCATCCATTTAGCTTGAATATCCACCCACAGTAGCAGAAAGAAAACAGTTGTGATAAGGGTGTGAGTACCTTGGAGTTGCTCAGAAAACTCTAGAGTATTTGGGGAGGGCAAGGGGGAGGGTGTAGAATAATAAAGAAAAGCAATGCTTATGGTTCTGACTCTAAATATTCTGTTCTTACGGTTCTGACTCTAATCTGTGGTTATGATTCTGACTAAATAATCTGTGCTTATGGTGACAGGTTGGACTTGATGATCTTTGAGGTCTCCTCCAACCTTGGTGATTCTGTGATTCTAAATAATCTGTTCTTATGGCTCTGATTCTAAATAATCTGTGTTTATGGCTCTGAGTCTAAATAATCTGTTCTTATGCTTCTGACTAAATAATCTCTTATGGTTCTGATTCTAAATAATCTATGTTTATGGTTCTAACTCTAAACCTGTGCTTGTGGTTCTGACTCTAAATAATCTGTGTTGGTAGTTCTGACTAAATAATCTGTGCTTGTGGTTCTGACTCTCAATAATCTGTTCTTATGCTTCTGACAAAATTATCTGTGCTTGTGGTTCTCACTCTAAATCTGTGTTTATTGTTCTAAATCCAAATAATCTGTCCTTACAGTTCTGACTAAATAATCTGTGGTTATGGTTCTGATTCTAAATAATCTATGTTTATGGTTCTGACTCTAAACCTGTGCTTGTGGTTCTGACTCTAAATAATCTGTTCTTATGCTTCTGACTAAATAATCTGTGCTTGTGGTTCTGACTCTAAATCTGTGTTTATGGTTCTGAGTCCAAACAATCTGTCCTTACAGTTCTGACTAAATAATGTGTGGTTATGGTTCTGATTCAAAATAATCTGTGTTTATGGCTCTGACTCTAAACCTGTGCTTGTGGTTCTGACTCTAAATCTGTGTTTATGGTTCTAAATCCAAACAATCTGTCCTTACAGTTCTGACTAAATAATCTGTGCTTGTGGTTCTGATTCTAATCTGTGGAGGTGTTCAGGAGGAGACTTGACAGGGTGCTTGGTGCCATGGGTTAGTTGATTAGGTGGT
Organism: Melanerpes formicivorus; assembly: GCF_026170545.1. NCBI lineage: Eukaryota > Metazoa > Chordata > Aves > Piciformes > Picidae > Melanerpes > Melanerpes formicivorus. The sequence goes on along the minus strand of NW_027142420.1, from coordinate 2,639,558 downwards.
GTTGGGTGATAGGTTGGACACGATGATCTTGAAGGTCTCTTCCAACCTGGTCTATTCTATTCTATTCTATTCTATTCTATTCTATTCTATTCTATTCTATTCTATTCATAATCTGTGTTTATGGTTCTGATTCTAAATAATCTGTGCTTATGGTTCTGACTAAATAATCTGTGTGATTCTGACTAAATAATATGTGTTTATGGTTCTGAGTCTAAATCTGTGTTTATGGTTCTGAGTCTAAATAATCTGTGTTTATGGTTCTGATTCTAAATAATCTGCTTTTATGGTTCTGATTCTCAGTAATCTGTGTTTATGGTTCTGACTCTAAACCTGTACTTGTGGTTCTGACTAAATAATCTGTGTTGGTGGTTCTGACTAAATAATCTGTGCTTGTGGTTCTGACTCTAAATAATCTGTTCTGATGCTTCTGCCTAAATAATCTGTGCTTGTGGTTCTGACTCTAAACCTGTGTTTATGGTTCTGAGTCCAAGCAATCTGTCTTTACAGTTCTGAATAAATAATCTGTATTTGTGGTTCTGATTCTAAATAATCTGTGTTTATGGCTCTGACTCTAAATCTGTGCTTGAGGTTCTGACTCTAAATAATCTGTGTTGGTGGTTCTGACTAAATAATCTGTGCTTGTGGTTCTGACTCTGAAAAATCTGTTCTGATGCTTCTGCCTAAATAATTTGTGCTTGTGGTTCTGACTCTAAATCTGTGTTTATGGTTCTGAGTCTAAATAATCTGTCCTTACAGTACTGACTAAATAATCTGTGTTTATGGTTCTGATTCTAAATAATCTGTGTTTATGCTTCTGACTCTAAACCTGTGCTTGTGGTTCTGACTCTAAATAGTCTGTGTTGGTGGTTCTGACTAAATAATCTGTGCTTGTGGTTCTGACTCTAAATCTGTGTTTATGGTTCTGAGTCCAAATAATCTGTCTTTACAGTTCTGACTAAATAATCTGTGGTTATGGTTCAGATTCTAAATAATCTGTGCTTATGGTTCTGACTCTAAACCTGTGCTTGTGGTTCTGACTCTAAATAATCTGTTCTTATGATTCTGATTAAATAATCTGTTCTTGTAGTTCTGACTCTAAATCTGTGTTTATGGTTCTGAGTCTATGGTTCTGAGACTAAATAATCTGTCTTTACAGTTCTGACTAAATAATCTGTGGTTATGGTTCTGATTCTAAATAATCTATGCTTATGTTCTGATTCTAAATAATCTGTTCTTATGCTTCTGACTAAATAATCTGTGTTTAAGGTTCTGACTCCACATCTGTGTTTATGGTTCTGACCCTAAATAATCTCTGCTCTTTCTGTTTGATACTACTTTGCTTGCCTTTCTGTTCAAAGGGAAAAGGTAATATTTGTTGGAAACAGAAGAAAAAGAGCAGCAGTAGACCTTAGAGGCAGAATAGACTTCCATTGAACTATGCACAGGCAAACAAAACCAAGCCAAACCTGTGTCAGCTCTGCAGCCCATGGGGAGTTTATTAACCCTTCGTTGCATAGAGGTAACACTTTGACTGCAAAGCCTGCAGAGCTTCCTTTAAGACTGACAGCGGTTAAACACCACACAGCAAAGCTTGCCATGGATCAGATACCTCTAGAAATTAGCTGTGTCTGATTTAAAACCATTTTTTCCCCAAGACCACTTCTTATCTGACGACATCTGGCTCAGAATCTGATGAAACGAAATGCACAAGCACTTTTTAATGATGCTTGCCAGCACGTGGTCACAACTTGTGTCCATGCATAAGTGTGTTGAGTCTGCCTCTCTCCACGCCTGTCCACATGCATAAAGAGATGCATGTGCTAGCTGTGTGCGGGTTTGGCTTTACCATCAGACTCCACACGTGAATAAAGATAATATTTTCATCTTCCTCTCCTCTAAAAGGGGCAACACAGAAGGCAATCTGTAAACCTCCACTATACATGTTGCTGATTAGAAGCTGATGGTAAGAGTTAATGTGCAGGGGGACAGAGGAGTTTTGCTTCTAACATTTTTTTTTTCTGAAGGGGAAAAAAAATATAAGAAGAATGAAAATTAGACAGAAAAGAGCATTTCCAGATGTGACTGTACAGAGCTTGATTTGAAGCACTTTTGTTATCTCCTTAATAATGCATATAAGAATGCTCAAGTGAAGTGTTATGTTAAGACTCAGTCCTAGTAGAGATTTGTGCTTATGAATTGGTTCCTTATCTATATTTTATGGAGAAATAGCTCGGCACTGGATTACAGCACATTATTTTCCAAAGTCCTTATTAGACTCTGCATATCTCTCTGCTGTGCCTCAAGGCTTAAATTAAAAGCAAAACTTAAGTAAAATTTAAAGAGACAACATTCAGAAACTTTTTATTTTTCCCCCCACAAAGCTTTTGAAAGTTCATAATTATTTTTGTCCCTAATAGGCCTGCCTTTGAAATAATCTGATGGCTGGGTTTGTAAATCCTCTTGGAAAGATCTGGCATCCCATAACCATTAAGGGGAGTACATATCACAAAAATTATTTTGCATATAAATAATGGTATACAGGATTTGGCTTAAATTGTCTGCTTTCGTTTGAGTTCCCCTCACACACCCCCAAAAAATAACTCCCATGGAGGCAGGAAGATGAAATTGAACACAATTTGGGATTGAAACGTGGATAATTGAGCTAAGTAGGTTGAACTTGCCAGTCACCTGTGACCCTCCTCCTAGTTACACATCATTTCTAATAGCCACAACTGGAGGGCCTGTGTAGAGCTGCACAACAAAAGTGGAGCAAGTGGGGCTTCAGTCTAGGACCACATTATCCCTGGTGATCTGATTGCTTTGTTTTTATTTAGGGTGGAGAGACCTGAGCACAGGGCATCACTGCCTTGAGAAGCTTTGTGGCCACCTGGTGTGTTCAGGGAGCCTGGTGGAGGAGATCAGGACAGGAGGGCTACTGGGCAGGGTGGTGTAGGAACAGAATAGCACTGGACCTGTAACAGATGACAAATGAAAGCTTCACCAGTAAACTAAGGCTCGCCCGTGGTAAGATCTCCTTTAAAGACTGCTGCAACTGAAGTTTGCGGTCATCCCTGTGTGAACCTAATATTTTGCTGTTCATTCTGAAGCGATTATTCAAAACACCTTGGCAGCTGAACCCTCCATGCTTTCAGGGTAATTATTTCTAATCGTGATTGGCAATAACAGTAATTGCCATATTCAGCCAGCACCCAGCTGTAACGATTTTTCTTTATTATTATTATTTGGGTTAACAATCTCCACTGATAACAATGTCTCCCGACCCTCCTGTCCCTCCCTCAGAAATACAGGAGAATAAGTGACGGTGCTCTGCAGCAGCCGTCGGGTGGGCCGCTTCTCCGCCCCCTCCTCCTGGGCTCGGCGGGGATGGGGACTGAGAAGAGGGTGGCTGTCTGGCTTGGGCTCCGGGGGTGGGGGTGTACATGCCTGCTGGGGGGCTGCTGTGAAGAGGACCTGAGCTGCCACAGCCCCTCTGTCCCCGGCGGAGCAGGGCCTGAAGCCGCGGCTATAGCGAGCCGCTTAATAAACCTCCGGGTCGATGATGCATTGCTCGCTAGTGAATCTTCTCGGGTTTATTTATTTTAACTAAATCGCCCAAATGGATCGCAGCTCCGTGTTGACTCTGGCGAGAGGCGAGGCGGGGAGCCGGGGGGCCGGCAGAGCTCACAGGTCGCCCGGGGGTTGCGGTGTTTCGTGCTGCGGCGGCTCTGCCGCTCACTGCGGGAGAGCTTGCACCCTCCGCCCCGGTGATCGCCTCCCCTCTCCTTCCTTCTCCTGCTCCCCAGCCCTGGCTGGCCGCAGGCGCCCTTGTCAGAAGAGCCGAGAGCAGGCAGCGTCCGGAGTGGGGCAGCCCTAGCCGCCGGGCATCCCCCGTCCGGGCTGCCCAGTGCCGCCGCCGGGCCCTGCCGCTGGGGGAGAGGGCTGAGAGGGGGCGGGCGAGTGGGGCAAAGTGGAGGAGAGGGTGTTTCAGACCGAAGGAAGAGGTGGCCCGCTGGTGATTTCTAAAGTTGTCGGTCTCTGGCAGGCGGCGGGGATCAGGGCTTTCCCTGCTGGCACCAAAGGGGCGAGTGCCCGGCGCTCCAGGGCAGGGCCCCAGCTCTGTGCCACGGGGCAGTGCCGCAGGGAGCGGCGGCCTTCCCGACACCCCTGCTGGCGGTGAACACAGCCCAGAGCCTCTCCTGACTGCTGAACTCAGCAGCGTTTCTCGCTTTTATTCACGGTCACACGCGAACAGAAGTTCGGTCCACGGCGGTGCGGGAGGCTTGGGAGGTCATCCCGAGCCCACGAGTGCGCTGGCCTCGCAGGGGTCTCCGTGCCCGGCCTGCCGGGAGCTGTGCCCTTCAGCCGAATGCCTGAAGCTTTTGTGTACCTTGCAGGTAAACACAGCAAACTCCCCTAGGATGAAAGCAGCACCCGGTTTTAAAAACACGAGCAGAAAGTTGCCGACCATCTCCGGCAAGAGCCGTGCCGCTGACCTTCCCCAGCGGGCGCCGTACCTGCTCTTTGTCACCTCTCTGGCATCCCCGCAGCCTCGGCCCTCCCCTGGTTCTGGCGGACGGCAGCCCCCTCGCCGGGGCTGGTGGGTCGCTGGCCGTGTACCGCCGGGCACCGGTGTCGGGCGACGGATGGGCAGGCTTGGGCAGCCCGGCAGTCCACGCACCGCGGCCCGCCACCCCCCTCCGAGGATGCTGCTCCTTGACGTCAGATGTTTTCTCAGTTCTTTTGTTCAGTTAAAAATAGTTTCACGCAGCAGCTTACCTGCCCTGGGTGGTGGCCGCTCCCGAGCTGCGTCAGGGAAGCGTTTTCTGGCGAAATAAATAATTTCCTTCTCCCTCCGACCTGCGATCTCCGCACCTAAATTGATTACATCAGCGTGCAGTCTTCGAAACACCACAGTCTTCGAAAACCAGTGTTTTGCTGCCTGAAACACACGAAAAGGGAAAGTTTCTTTGTAATCCGGCTGCGACAGAGCTATGTTATCCACGCTAGCCATTTCTTATTGCGACCCCCCCGAAGTATATGTACCGTCAAATATTATCATTACTCCGGCAGCCTTTTTTTTTTTCCCCCTTCCCTTGACATCTCATTCACGGCCGTTATTGTGTCGTACTTGCAATTGCTTATTAACCTATAAAATAATTGCTTTATAGCATATTACTCGCAGCAGACATTTATTCTTCTCCCTGTTCTACGGAGATATTAAAAAGTAATGGGTGCCAAGGCAATCAAGGCATATTTCCTAATGAAAAGGGGGGAAATGGAACTGTCGCCACTTTCCACCGGTTGTGGGTCTGCTCCTGTGCTCGGATTACACACACTTTTACACCACGCACACACGCGTGCACAGCCTACGTGCATGGCGCCCATGCACCCCCACGTACGCGCACACACAAGTGTACCACAGTTCCCTATTTCTTACGGCGATTAAAGAGCAGCTCGGAATCGAATACAAATGAATTGACAGGAAAATTTATCACTTTTGTTCCACTTTAATTTCTTCCCATATTATAATGGAACGCGGAGTCTTTAGCTAGGCTAGCAATTAACCACTCAGTGCCTGGTGCCCTATAACCATTACCCCGCTGTAGGGTTTATGGGACTGAAGTTTTTCAGCAAGTCAGTAACCTTATTTTATTGGGGTGTGTGCATGTGAGGCGTAATCTCCCACACGTGCGACTCTATCGATCTATATCGTGCGCGCATAATTTTATAGTTTATCTTAGCCAAACTGCTCCTGGGTGACAAATCTCCCCGATGCAGAGAGCACCGTCCTCATTTCAATACCGCTTCGTTCTCGGAGAGCGCATGGTAATTCTTTACAACGAAATTGCTTCCCCTCTGGTTCCTATATTTTCATTTAGTGAAGGACTGATTAGCTGTGGCTTTAAAAGGGCCAGGTCTGCGCTGGCTGGCAGCGTCACCTCTCACCTCTCCGCAGCCCCGGGCTGGGGTCACTGCGGGGCCGCGGCGGGGGAGCGGGTAGCTCCGCTCCGGCTCCAGCTCCTGTTCCGGCTTCGGCTCCCATTCCCGCTCCCGCCTGCGCGCCCCGCTCCGCACCCCGCGCAGCGCCGCTGCCCAGCCTGCCTCCGGCAGCAAATCCCCAGCCCGCGCCCCCCCCCCCCCCCCCCCCCCCCCGCCTCCGGTACATAGCCGCTGAAATGAATCACCGCGGACACAACAGGAAGATGCGACTCTGCTGGGCGAAAATAATTGTTTGCTTTATTTTAATTTGCATCCCCCCGGTTTAATGGGCCCCTTTCCTTGGACTTCGAGGGGTGGGTGGAGGAAGGCCAGCTGGGGTGCTTCGTTCTGTTAAAAGGCTCCGCGTAAACTTCGACGTTTTGAAAGAATCACTTCAAAAAGCAGAGTGCGATTGTGTTCAGACGCGCGCCCAGCTCACATCGATTTGTGGATTCATTGACGGTGTAAAGATCCATTGATAACATTGCAGGTCGAGTGTCCCTATATCAGCACATTTCCCTTCTTCGCCAAATCCTTGAAGCAGTTTAACAAGTTAGGGGGGGGGGGGGGGGGAAATTAAAAAATGAGGGGAAAAAATTATTTTATTTGCAGCTGTAAAAATGTATTTCAAGGAGGGAAGATATTCTCGAAGGAGAGGCTACAATAAAAAACACAGGTCTCCTCTGGAAAGGTTTCACTTTGAGCAAGCGTTTCGAGAATGTTTGGTCCTCATAAAATTATACTGTACACTTTATTCTGCCGATTATTGAAAGGCAAGGCACACAAAATAAGAGCAAGAAAGGGTCAAAATGAATCTGCTTTCAGATATGAAACAGCGAAAGGTGCAAGCGCGGTTTAAATACTTCTGATCTTTACAAAATGATTGATGTAGATAAAGGCAAAGGCTGAATATCCAGGAAAATACAATCAGCTTTAAGAAGTTACCTTTCCTTGGGCGGACCGCTGCATTTAGAGCACTGGTGCGGAGGCATCGCTTTGTTTATTTTTCTAGTGTCTACCCCAAATTCCAGCAATCCGCGGAGCAGTAACAGCTTTTTCCATGTGTTTATCATCGAGGTTGCAACAGGATTCGCCTCAATTGTTCTGCCTTTCTTGTGTTTTCCTTTCTTCCCTTTTCTGCGCTTCCCAGATACATTCGCTTTGGTTGCAAAAATAAACAGCGGAGTTTTTAACAGCAATTTGAGATGATAATGGTTACTGATCCCATTCTTTCCATCATAATCTTCAAGTGGTTTAAGATTAATGATAGGAGGTGTTTTAGCAAGGAGTGTGGGCTCTCTTCTCCAAAGACCATCGCTACGATAATTTACTTAAGATGTTGACAAGACTGTCAGTAAGGCTAATTTTTTATTAAGCAGCGCTGTAGCAACCGTAGTAAGCATTTGTTGTTGTTAGTTAAGCACATTGTATGTTTTAATGCTTTCCTACAAATATTGCTGTCTGGTCTCTGCCTCGTGGGTTTGCAGTTTAGATGATCCCCCTTGCCTTTGTTTCAAGAAAGGTGTCTTCTGGTATTCGGTTAAATATTCTCTTCAGCCCTCCCCCCCATTCGCTTACACGCACGTTTTTAAATAGAAGAAAATAAATTTGAGCAACTACAGCTTTGGTCCAGCTAAGAGCCAGAGCTTCTGCGACGCTTTGCTCTGGCTGCAACCTAGCTAGGCACACCCCTGAAACAACGGAACTAGACGCAGGTTTGAGCATTGGTTTTGTGTGATGATTTTTATTATTATCATTATCGTCGTTGTTATATATATATATATCTAATGGGCAAAAGAATCCTTTAAACCATAAATATCTCACTGTAGCACCCTGGCGTACCAAGAGGCCAAGTCGCCTCTTTAAAGGCTGGGGCGGGAGGGAAATGGGGGTGCTGTTACTGTGCTGGCGGCTTCCGAGCAGTGCTCTGCTTTAGCTGCCCATCGCCGAGCCCCCGCACGCTGCCCCACGGGGTCGGGGCCGAACGAACCGGGCTCTCCGCACCGCTCGGCCGCTCGCCCCGCTCCTTCCCGGGGCTGCCGGTGAGCAATTGCCACTCTGCGGGCAACGGGCCCGGCGGAGGCTGCCGGGGAGCGGGCTCGGTGCGGGGCGGCGGGAGGACGCCGTGTGCGAGCGCAGGGCAGCGGAAACGGCGGACGCGCAGCAGCCTGCCCTCGGTGAAGGGAAAGGCCGGGGGCGAAATCGCAGCAGCCCGGCTGCCTTTGCCCTTCTCCAGCGGGCAGGGAGCCGTGGGCTCACCTATAAATTACGGGGGTCATGTGACCCTCCTTTGGCAGGGCTCTGTCGCCCGCTCCGCATCCCCGGAGGCTTCGCTCCGCGCCCGCGGCCAGGCGCTCAGCGGGGCCCGCCTGGGGCGCCGGGAGGCCGGGATGCAGGGGTTGAAGTTTGGATGGTGACCCCTAGAACACCGGTCGCCCTGCCGCGGGGCCCGAGGACGGGCAAGACGCCCCCCGACTCCGTGCTGTTCAGGGCGGCGCAGGGTAAGCGGCGGGGGCTACACAAGCACGGTCCTTCCCCTTATCAGCCTCTCCTCTCCGCGCTATCAGCAGCTCTGCGCCCTTAAAAGAAGGAGAGGCTCAGTCTCGTAAACAGTTTACGTGACGATCCTGCCCAGCCCGGAGGGGCGCGCAGGGGCCGCTCTTCGTCCTGACGCGCGCTCTCTCCGCGGGCGCAGCCCTCTGCCTGCGCGGCCCCCTGCGCCGCTCGCTTCATCCTCAGCCCCCCGCGCCCCGCGTTTCGCTGCACCGCGCAGCTTCTCCTTCGCCGGGCGCACAGGGAAGCGCGCAACGAAGCGCGCAGGGCAAGCAGTTGCCTCCGCCGCGGCGGTGCCGGGAAAGGCCAGCAGGGGGCGCTCCGACGTTGCGCCTGGGAGCCCGCGCCGCGCGGCCGGCCAGGGACGGGCGCGTACCCGCGCGTAGGCACTCACGGAGGCGCGCCCGCATCCGCGCGTACCCGTGCCTTCTTCCCCCCTGCCGTACCCCTGTCCCATTCCCCTATCCCCACCAGTCCGCGGGCTCAGCCTCACCCCCCGGCCAGGTGCGCGCCCAGCGCCCCGTGCCCCTCGCCGCGCTGCGCGGGCGTCCCCGCGCCCCGCGCCCGCCCGTGCCGCCGCCGTACATTATGCAACTTATTAAATACAACGGCGAATTGTCAACATTTTTTTCGCCTGTTAGTTCCGCTGATCCGGGCAGGATTTATTTTCGGATCCCGGGTCCCGGAGCTATAGCGCGTGATTTCTTTGCCTTAAATAAAATTGGTCAAATGTTGACAACCTCTAAGCCAATCTAACACTCTAGATTACTGATGGGAAACTAATGAGAAAATATCAGATCGTCCGGCCTGGGGGCTCCTAATTAAATCTTAGCTGATTGAAAAATAAAAGCGGGTTCGGGGGGCGTGGGGGAGGAGGGAAGAAGCTCCAGGCTGAACTTTAGCTCTCATTTTACGTGATATTTCCCCAACCCCCCCTCCAACCCCCAACCTCCCTCCGCTCTTGTCCCCCTCCCCACTCCCACTACTTCCCTCCCCCTTTAAAAAAGCCTAATGTTATTTCGCTGGTTATTTCGAGAGATCCGAGCGCGACTATCGTTCCTTGCCCGGTAAATATTAAGGCCTTTAAGCAACGTGATTTAACTAATTAGAAAATTTACATCATTAAGTCTCAGGGAGAGAAAAAAAGGAGAAACAAATCTGTCAGTCATTTTAAAAGAGACAGGCACTATTGAAGTGTGAAGAAATCGGCTCTAATTCAAAAAGGCAATCGGGCAGAAAAAGCCCTCAACATTACCCTGCTAGTTATTAATCAGAAGGGGTTTCCCCCCCTCTCCTTCCCTGTAATGGCAAGAGCTGAAGCACATCGTTAGTTTCTCCCAAAGCTGCCGCACAGTTTCCATTCAGTTTTTTTGCCACTCGTCCATGTCCCATATTAATAGCGAGTATTTGTCCATTCAAGCCTCATAGATTTGAAAATCTTTCCGAATTGGGGAGCAGCAGCCGCAGGGGGGGTGGGGAAATATAATAATAATGCTAAACCCCAAAAGGCTTCTCGACTCCTCACCTCCGCCTCAACCAAATACAAGGGCTGAGCTGCCCCGGCCCCCGGCCCCGTTAACGTGAGGTCCTAAAGTAAACCTGCTCGCTGAGAACTAGTTATTACGGCATTGTCTCTCTCCTTTGCCCTGCATTTCTAAACACAAGACACAAGCCTGAGAGTGGAAAGCTCCCCCACCCCCCCACCCCCAGCTCCCGCCCCGCTCCTTTTTTTTTTCCCAAGGACTAGCTGTGCTTAGTGCCACGCACCAGACCCGAGCAGAACAATACAAAACTTGAGTGAAAATCAGAGCGATCGGATTACTAATGTCGGGTCGTTAACGAAGTGATGCGGGACACTGATTGCCGGCGCGGCGAGCCGGGAAGGAGGAGTTGGTGGCCTCTGGTTTCGGGAGCGCAGCTGGGGTGGCTGCACGGAGAGCTCAGAGGGGGGAAGAAATGAAGCAGCTTGGTCCAAATCACAGTGTTACATCTTTCTCTCGCTTTCTCTGCCTGTCTTTCAAACGTGCTCTCTAATCCTCCCCTCCCAACTGTTCACAGTGGACTATAGTATAAATAATAAATACATCCTACTCTGCGTTTTCTCGCTCCTAATCTGGAAGAATCTGACAGTCGCTTTAATCAAAGGAGTTTGCACTGGTTCTTCATGGAGCTAATTTAAGGAATTTTAAACACGCTTCGGACAAAACCAGGCGACAGGGGCCTATTTCTGATCTCACGGCCCGGGGACGAGCTCTCCTGCGGCTCGAGGAATTAACCCCGTGTAAATGGGTTCAGGATCAGCCTCCTGACGGGGATTTTGCTTGGCAGTAGTCTGGAAAGACAAAATATTCTGGGGGAGAAAAAAAAAAAAATAAAGGCGGTTCTGACAGCCCTATCCCGGGTACTATTTACGTCCCGGTGTTAACCTGTAGTCATCCCTGAGAGAAGACGCTTGCAGATACGCAAGGTCTTCGCCAGGACCGGACATACTCCTTCATGAGCACTACGGTCGCTCGGACCGAGCCCTCCAGCCCCGCATGCTGCGCAGCGGCCGAGCAGGCAACTCGCTCTGCCCTCCCGCAGAGTGCCCGGCCCGGCCCGCGGGCAGCCAGCCCCCGCTGGAGGGTCTCTGCGAGGCCATGGGGATGCTCCTTGGAAACACGTGTTCCTAAACCAGAGCGTTTCTCCGCTCCTCCATAGAGCCGGTTGAGTGACCTCCCTTGCTCACCGCGGAAACGCCGCAAAGGCAGAGTTGTCTGCCACGCCGAGAGGAGCTGGTCTCCAGCACGAAATGGAGAGGGAAGGGCAGAAGGACTAGCCTTGACTCCCCCGCCCCCTGGGCATCAGTTGGTCTTGCAGTTATTCAAAATTATTGAGTTTTCTGAAGAAGGCCCTTTAAAGAGAGAACAAAACCAGCAGCAGCCTCTTCCCCCAAAAGCAACATGAATATCAACCTGTCCACTGGCAGGGCTTCGGAGCTTAGAGGCATTACAACAAAATTTACGGCATCCTTAACAAGTCTCAAGTAAAAGCATTAACATTCCCTTTAATTGAGAAAACATTGATTTTCTTTATTATTTTTTTTTAACTCTGCAAAGAACGAGTCCGTAATTTAACTGCAAACTTTCACCGACAGAGCAGCATCTCAGGGAGGCCACATCCTATCGTCAACAGAGCCACTTCATGAAGTGATAAAAACAAAGAAAAACCTGACAAACAGAGAGGCAGTGGCAATTGCGAAAGTTATTTGCCTTCCCTTTCCCTCTTCACAGCTCCAAATTGTCGTACTTTCCCTCTCCCCTCACTCCTCATCCTCCGAAAGCAAAACACAAGTGCGAAAGCAAAGGATTTTGGATCCAGGGGAGAAGCAGCAGCTCATATTTAAAATAATGATTTACCTTTACTAGTCAAGGAGTGCTGCCAGGAGGTTTAAAGGAACATTTTTACCGAGTGGTAGCCTCTGTTAAAAAGGAAGCTATTCAGAGAAAATTTCTTTACTTTCTATTTTTCGTTAAAAGGGGGAGGGGGGGATTGCGAAAGGGAAAGAAGGGAAAGGAAGGGGAAATCCCACCCTCGCTTTCTATCTTATTTCTGTATCGGTTTTTGGTATTATAGGAGAGTAAAGAAGTTTTTGTTTGGTGGTTTTTCATTGATCAGTCACTCTGAGCTAATGTAATTATCCTCATCAATAGAAGGCTGCAGAGAGAATCATTATGTGGGTGACATTGATAAATGATCACCCAAGAGCTGCCTTTTCTCTTGGGCACCCCCACATATGACCCTCCCACATACACAAGGTAGCCATAGAAACACCTTGAGATCCTCAAACACTGCTGCAAATGGGAGAATGCAGAAAAAGCGAGAGGAAAAAAACCCAACAAGACAAAACACCAACTTCACACACTTTCTGCCCCTGCTGAAGCCTTCTCCTTCCCATAGCACCAAGCCACCAAGCCGGGCTCCGCGCTGCTGCCCTGTCTTGCCCCTGCCCCGCTCTCTAGCACGGCATCACATGCAGTATTTGAGGGTGGGGAAGAGTTGAGTGTGGTGGTCTTATTGGGCTGGCTTATTTTTTCTCTCTCTTTCTCTCTCTCCCCACCTCTCCCCCCCCCCCCACACCCCCTTTTGCACGCACCATACGGACGCAATGCTCTTTGCCTAGGCACCCCTGGTTTCAAAGTCGCCCTTGGTGATGCGCACCTACAATATCCACCCTCTCCCCAGTGATGCGGCTCATAGAAAATTGCTAAACCGGAATTACAGGCAGCTATAGGACTAGACAAGAAGAATCTGTATTTCTTACTAAGGCAAGGATTAATGTTTGGTTGGGTTTTTTTTCTTCCGGCCGCAGAGCCCCTTTTTATGTAAGCAGATTCTAAAATATTGAGAGCGGTAATTGATTCATAATGATCCATAAATCGATGCGAGGAAGGGGGCGAGGATGTTTATTTATTTTATTCCTAAAGCTGCAAGTAAAGTAGCTTTGACACCGTTGTGGGGATGAAGGGGAGGAGTTGTTTAGCTGTGCGGGGTCATCCATCATCACTGTCGCAGAGACTCTGCCCAGAGGAGCAACCTCCCTTCTGTCTGTCTCTTTCTCGCCACCAAAACTATTAATATTAAAATCTGCCTGCAGACCTTGCCCTCAGACGCCTCCAATCCCGCACTGTCCATCCCGGCCCAGAGACGCCGGGCTTCCCTAGCGCTTTCCCGTGCAGCCCCATCGGGTTTGGTTCTTCCCAAAGTCCTGCCAGGAGAGTTCAAAAGCCCAGTCCCGCTTCCTCTCAGCTAAACTCGGGGCCGTGGCAGGGCAGCTTTGCAGGGCGGAGCCCCCCCTCCCGCCCCTCCGCGCAGTGCGGGGACGCGGCCGCCGTGTGGGGAAAGCATTTGGGCACTGTTCAGGCTCCGCGGGGCTCCTTCCCGGCCTGCGCACCAGTACAGAGGTGCTGAGGAGCTGGCGGCTCCGCAGCGGCCTCGCAAAGTCGCAGCCGGCAGACCCTCACTCCCGTGAGGAAGCCTCGGGAGCTGCCGGCCGGGACAGCGGGTCCGGCTTGTGCCCCCGCCGCACCCCTTTCCCTGCCCGCTCCCGGCCCCTCCCCGGTCCCCGGCCCTCCAAACCTGGTCTGGGGCAATTTTCTCTCCTTCGCTCTCTCTGCGGCTATGAGCGAAAGGGGGGCAGAGCCCGGCTACCCCCGGCATCTCCTCTTCGGCCCGGCGGTGCCCGCTCGCCGCGGCGGGCATGGCTCGGGCGGCCGCGCCGGCGGAGGTGTGCTTCCCTCCTCTCTTCGCCTTAAAGGCGGCAAAATCTGGAAGAAAAATCCCTTGTTTGTGGTGACTACAACTCCCAGCCCAGACCCGCTCGGAGAAATGGAAATTTGGGATTATAAACATGTGTGTGTGTAAACAAAAGGTGTTTCATCTGTTACCCTTCGTTTCCCACAGCATAAGCAATTTTTATTCAGACTGGAGTATTTTCTTTAGCACTATACCGCTGTCAAAACATTATTCCCGTTTTGGTTGCTTTTGACAGCTGAGCAGTTCTTAAAAATACCAAAATCGGAACCTTCCATGCTAAACAGTGAATCTCAGATGGAGAAATCTCTGCACGTTATTGTACCTTGGATTTCAGCAACACATCTCACGGAAAGCACAGCCCAAAAGGGAAAAGAAAAAGAAAAAAAGAAAGAAAGAAAAAAAAAGGAGGGGGTTGGGGAGCAGGGGAAGAGAGCAGGAAAATAAAAGACAACACAGCAATGCAAATATTTAGTTCATTATGAAAAGCAATAATCCACTATGGATAAATTCTTCCCTCTCCAGTGTGAGGACGTTTACTGACATTTCTCCTCAAAGTGTTAAGAAAAGATCTGCAAGGGAATGAAACGCTGAGTTTAAAAAAAGAAAAAGAAATAAATAAAGCCCAAAGCCTCCCTTTTAAATAGTGCTAACACAAACAGTCTTGCCTTCGCATTTTCTGCATCCAGAGTGATCGGTAGAATGTGGAAGTGGGAACCCGGAGTGTGCTCTTCTTAGGGTCGGTGTGACTTTAATCAGGACAGAGAGCATCAAAGCCAGGCTGGGAATTATCATCCTTTTAATTTCATACAAATGCCTTAAAAAGACGCCCACGAAGAAGGACCCAACTGCTAAATAAATCCTCACACCCATTCTACTGGCATCCTCCCTTCTGTCGCCAGCAGCGTGGGTCCATTTACTCAGCTCAGAAATTAAACATTAACTATGAGGCCGAGCCTCTTTCCACATTCCAAAGGTAAAAGTTGTCAGTCAAAGTTTTTAATAACAGCCCAGCCAGTTGGAATGAGGAGGAGGAGGAGGAGGAGAAGGGTTACAAATTTACAGATGTTGAAGCCTGTAACATTTATTTCCTAGAAAGTTAGGGTAATCACAAGCCCTTTCCCGTTCCCCTCCTCCCAGAAATAGCTGCAGAGCTGCTTCCCCCTGCTCTTTGGGCCCCATCCTGCTGTCACTTGACTTCACTGTGCCTCCGAGGGCAGCTGTTTCTAGCAGCGCCGATGTCTTCCTACTTCAAGCTGTCCTTTACTTGCTTAAAAATGCCACAAGCATTTGTTTAAGCAAAACCAAACCTTCACCCACGATTCTGCACCAGCTATTTATACACAAAATGTCAAATTAACATTTTCTCTCCTTACTTGATGGTCTTTTTTTTCCCTTTTTTTTCCCCTTTCCCCCATTTCTTTTATTTTTTTCCCCTTCTGAAAGCAACCGAAGACAAGAAGAGCAGACAAACCACCTCAAAAGCTCCACCACACAACCCTCACGCAGCTAAAACTCTCATTAGAAGTCCAAGCTGCTTTTCTCCTCTTGAAACTTCCAAACCTACTCCTAGAGCCATTCTTCACCTCTGAGCTAAACAGCTGGAGCCAAGGCCTGCGGTGGTTATGGGTGCACATAGACAACACACATCACGTGGGCTTACTGCTCTGGTGACTGGGCCTTCACAGCTCAAACTCAGTTTCTGTGTTATTGGGGTCTGTGTTGATAGGATGATCCTCGAGGTCCTTTCCAACCTAAGTTATACTGTGATACTGTGATACTGTTATTAGCAGAGAGTACAGGTATGAGACATAGCTCCCTGAAGCGCAAGCTGGTGAGACAATATTCCAAGTTTTGTTTCATCTGGCGCAAAAATAATAATAATAATAATAATAATAATAATAATAATAATAATAATAATAATAATAATAACGACAACAATTATCTTGAGAACTAGCAAAGAGATCTCCTCAGATGTTTTTTCATCCAATTATTCTACGGACGACGACAGGGCTTGCTCCTGACTCTTCTCCGTGCCGGTTAAGGAGCGCATCGGCGACACCTCTCCCGACACCTTCTCTCTCTCTCTCTCTCTTTTGCCTCTCCTAAGTGTGATTAAAAAAAAAAACCAAACCCACAAAAGCCTAACAAAAACAAACAAAAAAAAAATCCAAAAATGAAATATTTATTACCGCATTTTGTGACCGAACACCTTTGTTTTTTTTGTGTCTTTCTTTTTGTTTGGGTATTTTTTTTGGGGGGTGGGGGTTTTGTTTTCTTTTTTTTGCTTTTCAAAACATAACGTCACAGTCCTCATACAAGTATTTTTAATGTAAATTTTTTGTGTTTTTTTGTTTTTGTTTTTGTTTTTTTGACAAAGCTTAAAGGTAACAGCATTATTATTCTTTTTTTTTTTTTACTTTTTTTTTTGTGGTTTTTTCTTCTTCTAGTGAGGAACACGTGCTGAGAAAGGAAGAATCCATGGACATACAATACCAATTCCACAGCAGATCTGATACTAGCAAAAAACATTCTTTTTTTTTTTTTTCTTTTTTTTTCTTTTTTTTTTCAATTGAGGTAAACACATAGAATATCTAACATGAAACAATTAATAGACCGAACTCTGTACGAAGTTTGTTACAGTATTCTCTTGCCTTTTTTCTCCTTTTTTTTTTTTATTCTTTCTTTTCTTTTCTTTATTTTTTTTTTTCCCAAGCTTTTGAGTTCATGAG